>NW_022437106.1:2175057-2192210 GCF_009761245.1 Sapajus apella
ACACACACACACACACACACACACACACACACACACACACACACACAGGGCTGTCTCCTTGGAAACACGTGCTGAGGCTCCTAGAGGCATGGTGCCATCTGCCCTGCACAGCCCAGTTTCCTGATAATAGGCAGGATCTCGGCAGGACTTGCTGGGGCAGGAGGGGCCTTGGTGTCATCCTCTTGGCGGATTTAGGGAAATGAGCCGAGAGGGTGGACACGGTGCAGCCTGGGCTCTCCTGAGCTTGGCTTGAGTGAGGGCCGTGTTTACCTCCATGCACAGCCTGGGAACCAGAGCAAAACTGTGAAATTGAGGAGTTTGCTTTCAGGGAAGAGGACAGGGGAAAGGGCCTTCTATGTGCTGGACATTCTAGCTCATTTAATCCTCACTACCTCCTTTTGTTTATTTTTTTGAGACGGAGTCTTACTCTGTCACCCAAGCTGGAATACAGTGGCACCATGTTGGCTCACTGAAACCTTGTTTCCTGGGTTGAAGCAATTCTTTTGCCTCAGCCTCTTGGGTAGCTGGGATTACAGGTACCCACCACCACGCCCAGCTAATTTTTGTATTTTTTAGTAGAGATGGGTTTCACCATGTTGGCCAGGCTGGTCTTGAACTCCTGATGTCAGGTGATTCGCCCACCTCAGCCTCCCAAAGTGCTGGGATTACAGTTGTAAGCCCCCATCCCAACTCCTCACCACCTCCTTCTAAATGGTACATTCCTCCTGTCCTTCTGGTGAGAAAATGAACTCAGAGACACTGGCTACCCTCAGGGCCAGTACATGGGCCAGCCTCTCTTTTCTTCCTTCCTACCCTAGCAGCCCAGAGCCTTCTTCTCTACCTGCCCCCCCCCGACCCCTTCAGAGAAATGTGAGAAATTCTTTCTCACCAAGTGCCAGGCGTTGACGGCAGTGTTGAGCAGTGCCCCTTCCAGGTGGCTAGGCTGCTCCAGGATGCACTCTTGACTCAACAGCCACCTTCTGAGCGTGCCAGGACTATGTTGCATGCTCCTATGTCACTATCTATGCAATGGCTCTGCAAGGGAGATATGATTATCCATGCACTCTGTGAGTGAGGACACTGATGCTCAGAGAGGGAAGGCCATACAGTTGTTGAAGTACTCAAACCCAGTTCCTCCTGACAGCAGGCTCGTGGCTACCCATAGGGCTGCCTGGGCTCTGAAACTCTCAGGCAGTAGCTCTTGGTCACCCAGACATTCATCATGTGCTTCCGGAGTATTTGCTATGCTTGGGGAGCCCTGGGTGAAGGAAACCGACACTATTCCTATCCCTGGTGTTTGCATTCCAGTGGGGAGAGACAATCAGCTGTGTGTAGGGGGGCCAGGGTCAGGGGGTCAGGATCAGCCTCTCCCAGGGAGAGGCATTTGAACTGAGGCCTGGAGGTCTGGAGGGTGAGGAAAAGTCAGCTATCCAAGGAACTTTCAGGCTATGGGGACGGCACCTGCAAAGGCCCTTCCTGGGGCAGGAAAGACAAAATGGGTCTGAGGAATAAGAGGCCACTGTGGCTGCAGAAGGCAAGCAAGGGGGAGAGGAGTCAGAGGTGAGGCCAGAGAGACCCGAGGGCGAGCGCCTGCAGAGCCTTGACGGTTATGAAGAAGAGTGACGCTGTCATCTCCCTGTCTGTAAGGACCCCCCCACACCCACTATGCTTGAGGAAGTGGCCGGTAGGGAGAAATGAGATATCCCCAGAACAACCCAAGCAGGAATTACAGCAGAGTTAACTTGAACCAAGCACATGGTATGAGCCAGGTGGTATTCTGGCACTGTGCCAGAATGGATTCCTTCACTTTGGACACTCAGGCATAGAGAGGGTTAATCATTTGCTCAAGCTTGCAAGAAATATAGTTAACCCTTAAATACCATGGGGATTAGGGATGCTGCCCCCATGCAGTAGAAAACCTGCATATAATTTTTTTTTTTTTTTTAAGACAGAGTCTTGCTCTGCTGCCAGGCTGGAGTGCAGTGGCACGCTCTCAGCTCACTGTAACCTCCGCCTCCCAGGTTCAAGCAATTCTCCTGCCTCAGCCTCCTGAGTAGCTGGGAGTACAGGCACATGCCACCACACCCAGCCAATTTTTTTGTATTTTTAGTAGAGACAGGGTTTCACCATGTTGGCTAGGATGGTCTCGAACTCCTGACCTCATGATCCACCCACCTCGGCCTCCCAATATGCTGGGATTACAGGCATAAGCCACTGTGTCCAGCCTAAATACTGTATTCTTACAACAAAGTAAGCTAGAGAAAAGAAAATGTTATTAAGAAAATCATGGTGGCTGGGCACAGTGGCTCATGCCTATAATTGCAGCACTTCGGGAAGCCAAGGCAAGCAGATCACGAGGTCAGGAGTCTGACACCAGCCTGACCAACATGATGAAACCCTGTCTCTACTAAAAATATAAAAATTAGCTGGGCCTAGTGGCAGACGTCTATAATCCCAGCTACTCGGGAGGCTGAGGCAGAAGAATTGCTTGAACCTGGGAGCTGGAGGTTGCAGTGAGCCAAAATCACGCCACTGCACTCCAGCCTGGGCAACAGAGTGGGACTCCGTCTCAAAAAAAAAAAAAAAAAAAAAAAGAGAAAAAAAAAAGAAAATCATAGCCGGGTACAGCGGCTCATACCTGTAATCCCATGGGAGGCTGAAGTGGGAGAAGTGCTTGAGCCCAGGAGTTTGAGACCAGCCTAAGCAACATAGTGAGACCCCATCTCTACAAAAAAATTAAAAATTAGCCAGACATGGTATTGCATACCTGAAATCTGAGCTACCCCAGAGGCTGGGGCAGGAGGATCACTTGAGGTAAGCAGTTCAGGGCTGCAGTGAGCTATGACAGTACCACTGCACTCCAGCGTGGGTGACACAGCGAGACTCTGTCTCAAAAAATAAAAGAAAAAGAAAATCATGAAAGAATATACACTTACTCTTAACTAAGTTGAAGTGAATCGCTATAAAGGTCTTCATCCTTGTCTCCATATTGAGTAGGTGAGGAAGAGGAGGAGGTGGAGGAAGAAGGGCTGATCTTGTTGTTTCAGGGGTAGCAGAAGTGGAAGGGGAGGCAGGAGAGGCAGGCAAACTTAGTGTAAGTTTTGTTGAAAAAAAATCCACATGTAAGTGGACGCATGCAGTTCAAACCCTTGTTGTTCAAAGGCCGACTAAAGTAGAAGCAGGAATCAGCCCCAGGTGGTCTTGCTCCAGAGCCCCACCACTGTCCCCCGCCAGCATGGCTTTGACTGGAGAAATCGTGGCTATTGGGTAGTGGCTTTTGAGTCGTCACAGAGGGCAGAGGTGAGGACTTTTCTCTGGAAAGGGCACTATTACAGCAGCTCTCCATTTGCAGACCAAACCCTGGTAACGGACAGAATGCGAGACAAACAGGAAGCAAGTGCTTTTGAGAGTACTGGCAAGGAGGGCAAGAATCAGTAAAGAGCCTCCACCCACCACTTCTCCCCTGGAACACCCTGAGACCAGGGTACAAACCGAAGAGCCCAGGCACAGGTATGTGGGCTAGGAAGGAGAGCTGCTGGCAAGGCTGTGCGGACAGACTTCCCAAACGATGGCTCATGTTTGCTGTTCCAGGTTCAATTGTGAATCAGACACAATGACTGTTATTTAACGTTACTAATGCTCCAAATGCATGTGACTTAGCTGTGAAAGGTTTGGTTAAACTGTCCTACTGGCACCAAGAACAAAGCAAACCAACAAGTATTTACGAGGGGATGGGAGTTTTTAAAAAAAGGAAAAAGTATATTTTTGCTGAGTTACTATTCTGAGGAAAGCATTGTGCTCTTCTGCATTTGATTTGGGCAAAGGACACAGATAACCAGGCTTTCTGAGAGCTCAATGGAAGAAGCCTTATCACCCTTCTGCTCTCACGCATCCAAGGCCTATGTCCTATTTTCAATAAGTCAGAAGACAGAGTGAGGCTGTTCTTTCTGGCGCTGAATACATGGCCAAAGAGATCATTATAGGGTATCTGGTCAAAGGCTCCTGTGCTGGAATTTTAGCTCCTCCAAACTTCAAGTTTAAGTAAAAATAATCCAAACTGGCAAACTGGCTTAATGAAAATCATTTGTTCTGCATATGCGCAACTGAACAAAGTTTTTGTTTTTGTTTTGAGACAGAGTCATTCTGTGGCCCAGGCTGGAGTGCAGTGGTGCAATCCTGGCTCCCTGCAACTTCCGCCTCCTGGGTTCAAGTGGTTCAAGTGATTCTCCTGTCTAACCCTCCAAAGTAGCTGGGATTAAAGGTGCCCACCACAATGCCCAGCTAACTTTTGTATTTTTCAAGGAGACAGGGTTTTGCCATGTTGGCCAAGTTGGTCTTGAACTGTTGGCCTTAAGTGATCCCCCAGCCTCCCAAAGTGCTGGGATTATAAGTGTGAACCATCAGGCCTGGCCTGAACAAAGTTTGTTTGTTTGAGACAGAGTTTCGCTCCTGTTGCTCAGGCTGGAGTACAATGGTGTGATCTTGGCTCACCACAACTTCTGCCTCCCAGGTTCAAGGGATTCTCCTGCCTCAGCCTCCCAAGTAGCTGGGATTACAGGCAAGCGTCACCACACCTGGCTAATTTTTGTATTTTTAGTAGAGACAGGATTTCACAATGTTGGTCAGGCTGGTTTTGAACTTCTAACCTCGTGACCGCCTGCCTCAGCCTCCTAAAGTGCTGGGATTACAGGAGTGAGCCACCGTGCCTGGCCCTGAACAAAGTTTTTAACTTGGGCTGATTAGCAGGTTTCTGAAACAGTCATAAGTGGAACGTAAAGCCAGTCCAACTCTGAAAAATGGACATTTCACAACCAATCTTGTCTGTAGCTTAGACTCTAAACCCGCCCTCAGGCCCACAGCCTTGTCCTCACACCCAGAATAATTCTACTCCTGACCCAATACAGCTTCAACAAAAAGGGAGGGGTGGGCACCTACCTACTCCACACTACACCATGCCAGGCGGGCACTTGGCATTGCTCATCACAGGTAATCCTCCCAACTGTTCTGTAAAGCAGGCATATCCATCTCTGTTTCCAAGAGGAAAATAACCGAGGCTTAGACAGAAGTCATTTGTCCATGGCCATGTGGCTTGTTCAGCAACTGAGGAGGGACTCCCCCAGGTCTGTTTCCCTTGCTCACAAAGTCACTGCTGCCCCATGACCCCCACTTCCCTAAAGAAACCACTGTGGTTTTGTTTTTTGCTTCTTTTTGAGACAGGGTCTCTCTCTGTCACCCAGGCTGGAGTGCAGTGGCACAATCATGGCTCACTGCAGCCTTGATCTCCTGGGCTCAAGCGACCCTCCCACTGCAGCCTCCTGAGTAGCTGGGACTACAGGTGCACCACCATCCAGCTAATTTTTCTTTTTTGAGATGGAGTCTCTCTCTGTTGCCCAGGCTGGAGTGCAATGGCTCAATCTCTGCTCACTGCAACCTCCACCTGGGTTCCAACGATTCTTCTGCCTCAGCCTCCTGAGTAGCTGGGATTACAGGCACCTGCCATCGCACCTAATTTTTGTATATATATATTTTTAAGACAGAGTCTCGCTCTGTTGCCAGACTGGAGTGCAGTGGCACAATCTAGGCTCACTGCAACCTCCGCCTCCTGGGTTCAAGTGATTTTTCTTCTGCCTCAGCCTCCTGAGTAGCTGGGACTACAGGTGCATACACCATGCCTGGCCAATTTTTGTATTTTGAGTAGAGATGGGGTTTCACCATATTGGTCAGGATGTTCTCAAACTCCTGATCTTGCGATCCGCCCACCTCGGCCTCCCAAAGTGCTGGGATTACAGGTGTGAGGCACCGAGTCCAGCCTTAGTAGAGAAGGGGTTTCACCATCTTGGCCAGGCTGGTCTTGAACTCCTGACCTTGTGATCCACCTGCCTCAGCCTACCAAAGTGCTTGGATTACAAGCGTGAACCATTGCATCCAGCCTAATTTTTCTTTGAAAAAATGGAACACTTCATGAATTTCCATGTCATCCTTGCACAGGTGCCATGCAAATTCTTTCTGTATCGCTCCAATGTTAGTATTTGTGTGCTGCTGGAGAGAGCACAGCAGGCTAATTTTTTAGAGTTTGTAGAGATGAGGTCTCACTCTGTTGCCCAGCCTGGGCCACTGTTCCACATCATACCTTTATTTTTTCTTTTTTCCCCCCAAAATCCTCTCTAATATCTCAGCCTTTGAAGTCTTAATCGGGTAGTAACATGTTCTTATGGGGTTTACTTCTTTGCAGGGCTCACAAACTATGGAAATCAGCTAACTACTTCTCCCAACATTTATTCCTCCACTAAGAGACTGGGCAAGGTCATGCCATTATTCCCACTTTAGTGATAGGAGACAAAGGTAGAGAAAGGCTGCTGTGGTGGAGGATGAAGAGGAGAACGTAATGGCTCCCACCTCCAGGACGGCACTGTTTAATGCTGCAAGCTGGCAATGTAGCTAACCTCACAGCTTGCAATTAAGCACGACAGAGAACATGTTTGCAATGCTCCTGCAGTATTTGTGACACATCATTTACCCTCTGGTTATCCAGGGGGAAAAACCCTCTCTGGGGAGTGTCAGCACATGAACACCAAGTTCTGGAGGCTTAACCTGCTGGTCTCACTTCTTACCAGCGTCACTTGCCTGTTAGGGTAGTTGCTCCGGGCTCGGAGATGAGTGGAGTAGGCATTATTCATTTAGAATAACGACAGCTAAAAAAAGAAAAGCTAAATCTTTACTTCCTCTTACTACAGCCCATCTTTGTCATAAACACGTGTTATAACCTTCCACTGCCGTTATCATTAATCATCATCTAATACTTTGAGAATGGGTTTTTCTTCCCAGCAATAATGTCATATTAGCCATGAGACTACAAATACATGACTCTAAGCCATCAAATCTCCCCATGGTCAAATTAGCAGGTTTTTAAAAAAGCTTTTTTTTTTTTGGGCGCGATGGAGTTCCGCTGTTATTCACGAGGCTGGAGTGCAATGGCGCGATCTCGGCTCACCACAACCTCCGCCTCCTGGGTTCAGGCAATTCTCCTGCCTCAGCCTCCTGAGTAGCTGGGACTACAGGCACGCGCCACCATGCCCAGCTGATTTTTTGTATTTAAGTAGAGACGGGGTTTCACCATGTTGACCAGGATGGTCTCGATCTCTTGACCTCGTGATCCACCCGCCTCGGCCTCCCAAAGTGCTGGGATTACAGGCGTGAGCCACCGCGCCCGGCCTTAAAAAAGCTTTTTTAAAAAGCTTTTTTATTTGTGTGTGCGTGTGTGTGTATGTGTGTGTGTGTGACAGAGTCTTGCTCTGTTGCCCAGGCTGGAGTCAATAGATTCTCCTGCCTCAGCCTCCCAAGTAGCTGGGGTTACAGGTGCTCGCCACCATACCCACTAATTTTTGTATTCTTAGTAGAGACAGGGTTTCACCATGGTGGCCAGGCTGGTCACGAACTCCTGACCTCAGGTGATCTGCCTGCCTCGGCCTCCCAAAGCGTTGGGATTACAGGTGTGAGCCACTGACCCCAATCCCTGTATTGCTTTAATCAACTTCCTTGGAATGCCTTTTGTCTAGCTTAGCTTCCCCTAAAGATGTTTAAGTTTAGCCACACACAGAATTCTCACTAACAATTCTACAACACAACAGATTTTCTGTACGCGATTAACTATTTTCACTACAGAGAGTGACACAAGCACCATACTAGCCTCTGGGATAACAGATATACCAACCAGTTTTAGTAAAATTATGAAAACTACATTTGTTGAAGGTTTGCAACTGTGCATCTGTACAAATAGGCTCACGGAAACCTCATAAGGTAGGCCACTTGTGGTAGCTCACGCCTGTAATCCCAGCACTTTGGGAGGCTGAGGTGGGTTGATCACCTGAGATCAGGAGTTTGAGACCAGCCTGGTCATCATGGTGAATGAAACCCCATCTCTACTAAAAATACAAAAAAATTAGCCAGGCATGGTGGTGCACGCCTATAATCCCAGCTGCTCAGGAGGCTGAGGCAGGAGAATCTCTTGAACCTGGGAGGTGAAGGTTGCAGTAAGTGGAGATTGTGCCATTGCACTCCAGCCTGGTCAACAAGAGGGAAACTCTGTCCACCCGCCCCACACCAAAAAAAGAAAAAGAAAACCCATAAGGTAGAGCCTGCCCTAACTCTACTTGACATAAAAGGAAAAGGAGGCCTGAAGATGTAAAGCAATTGAGGCATCAGATTCAGAAAATGACTGAGATTCAATTAGAGTAGCAGTGAGAGCTTGAATTGTGGAATCAGACTCATCATACGTCCCTACCACCACTCAAAGTCCTTCAAATCTCTTGCTTGCCAGGCCTGCTCAGCTACCCAACTTCTTTTTCCTCCTTAACCCCCAGCAAGGTTATTTTATTTATTTTTTATCAATTTTTTTTTCCTAGAGATAGGGTTTCAGCATGTTGGCCAGGATGCTTGACCTCGTGATCCGCCCGCCTCAGCCTCCCAAAATGCTGGGATTACAGGCGTGAGCCACTGTGCCTGGCCTTTATTTATTTATTTATTTATTTGAGATGGAATCTTGTCTCCCTCTGTCGCCCAGGCTTGAGTGCAGTGGCGCTATCTCGGCTCGCTGCAACCTCCACTTCTTGGGTTCAACTATTTTCCTGCCTCAGCTTCCCGAATAGCTGGGATTACAGGCGCCCCCACCAATTAGCCGCCCAGCTAATTCTTTTTGTACTTATAGAAGTGTTTGCCCTATTGGCTGGGCTGGTCTCGAACTCCTGACCTCAGGTGATCCGACTGCCTCGGCCTCCCAAAGTGCTGGGATTACAGGCGTAAGTCGCTGCGTCCAGCCCTAGCAAAATTCTGATTGCATCAGCTTGACAAGTTTTAGCTGGCTGTGGGTGTCTGGATCACCACCCATCTACCCCGAGCCAAGGACTATCACTTTGCCACCCGCTAACCCCTCCTGCTAGAAGGGGTGGGCCGCTGCTGGGATGCTGGATAAACAAGCCAAGCTCTCTGCCTTCCAGGAGTCCAGTGTTGCCTGGGTTTGCAGTAGAGTCTGATTTGTACTATAAAGAGGTACAAAGTTCTGAGCGCTGTTTAGGAGCAACTTTGTATTTGTGTACCGCTCCACATATTACATTTTTACAGATTCCTACGAACTCCTGAGGAGGATTTTAATTTTAAGACAGGCAGTGGTTCTCCCACAAAATGTGGGATCGGTACCTGGTGTTAAGGAGGTTTTTGTTTTCCAGGTAAAGGAAAGGAGAGTCCTAGAAAGGAACAGAATTCCACAACTGTTTGGGACTGTAGAGATTCTGTAGCCCAACCTCTTAATTTTATGGCCTAGGAAACAAGCGCCAGTGAAGCAACCGGACTTTCCCAAGGTCACAAGCTAGTAAGTGGGAGGGCGGAAGCCTGTACCCGGGCCCTGGCTCAGGATGGGGCCTCAGGAATGCTCTCTCACGCTAGTGTTTATCAGGCAGCCACGCCCGCCCGCACCGAAACCCGGGAGCCTAGGGCAACCCGACACCCAGCTCTGGGGCGGCCAAGCCTGCTCGGGTCATCCCTACATCTCGGCAGGTCCGGGTCCCCGGTACTGCCCTCAGGAAACCTCTGGGTCCCTTGGGAGCATAAGTGCGGGCTGGGTTCTGCGTCCCAGTCCCGCGACCCTGGCCAGAACAAAAACGCCCGTCACTCCCTGCCCCTCCCGCCCCGCCGCAGCCCCGCACGTGCGGCGCCTCGTGCACCGCCCCGGGCCCCGCCCCCGCCCTCCATTGGCTGTTCCCGCGCCTTCCTCCTCTTCCCCCGCCCCACGCGACCGGACTCGGCTGCGGCTCCACGTGACCCGCGGAGGACTTCCATGCCGAGCCAGCGGAAGCTCGGATAGGTCCCTCTGGCCGGCCGCCGCTCCGAGCCCCGCCCCGCTTCGGTAGCGCGTCGGGAAGGTTGGGAGACAGGGACGAGAGGGAGAGGCTGCGGTGGTCTGGAAGGGGAGAGGTTATGAAGAGAGCGGTGAAGCAGGGACACTAGTAGGAAAGAAGGAACGTCGCCGAGGAAGGCCCACGATAGACCCCACCAGGCGCCAATCAAGGGACACGGGGGCGGCGGGGCGGGGCCTCCGCGGGGGTCCTCACCTGGCCCCGCACGTGTGTAGCTTAGCCAGGCTGCCCCGACCAATCACGGCCCGAGGAGCTGCGGCTGCCCCTCTCGCAGGCTGGGCCAATCCCGAGCCGCGATCCCGGGAAGCTGGTCTGGCCTCATGAATAATTAATGTATCAGAGCCGGTCCGCAGGCGGGGTAGCGATGGAGGGAGGCGGGGGCGCCGTTGGGCGCCTGCGCAGTAGCTGCCCGTGTCGGCAGCTGCAGCGGGTCGCAAGGCTCCGGCCCATCTCGGGGGCGGGCGGGGGAAGCTAGGCGCGCGAGCCGAGTCCGGGGCACGATGTCCGACGCGGGCGGCGGAAAGAAGCCGCCTGTGGAGCCGCAGGCAGGGCCCGGCCCGGGGCCGGGGCGTGCAGCTGGGGAAAGGGGCCTGTCGGGCTCCTTCCCCCTGGTCCTGAAGAAGCTGATGGAGAACCCCCCGCGCGAGTCGCGCCTCGGTGAGGGCGGGGCGGTGGTCCGCGCGGGCCTGGGGGCGGGGCTCCTACAGGGGCGTGGCCTCGTGAGGGCGGGGCCGGGGTGGCTTGGGGTCAGGGAGCAGTGGTCCAGCGGAGGGGGATGGGGCCGGGATGACGAGGAGCCTGGAGGACGAGGCCAGGGGACTGGGGACAGAGGGTCAGGGGTGAGCTGAAACCGTGGGTCTGGCGGGAGAGGGTGGGTGGTGATGTTTGAGGAGGCGGAAGGGGATCGGAAGCAATCGCTTAAATGACGCTTCAGGGCCCCTCCCCTGGGGCCGCCTGCATCGGAGTCACTCGCGATGCCTGTTTAAAATGCCGGTTCCTGGGCCCCACCCAATCTGCCGCCTCTGGGACAGGGGTCTTGCATGTTAAGGAGCAACCCACCACACCTCCATTATTTTCTAACTACATCAAAGTTTAGGAAGCACAGGTCTACGGTAGCGGATTGTCATCGTACATGGCGTTTCCCACGGGGAGACCTGGTTTCCTCCCCGAGTGTGAGTTGCCCCAGCTGCTAGGTTCATGCAGGAAGCTTTCTGTCGAGGGGGCTGCTGCTGAGTGGGTGGGGGAGGGGTGTGGGCAAGGTGCATGGGGCGCCTTGGGAGGGGAGTTTTGAGCCAAACAGGAAGGGATGAGGGTCGGATGAGGCCACAAGGCCCTTCGCCTGGTTGATTCGAGCTGACCCTAGACTCTGGGGCCACAGTGGCAGGACTGAGCTTCATCTTCTTGCCTAGGCCATGAAGGTCCCTGGGGCATATGTGGAAAGCAGGTCTGGCCTTGTTTTTCACCCTGGGAGATGGGGTTCACGAGTGGCAGGAGGGCCGCCTGTGGTGGGGTTGTCCGTACACCGAGGTATACTTTGAGTGTGAGACCTTTGCATTTCCAAGGGCCATCAGGTATTTTAGAGTTTGGGAAAGGGATAGGCGTTCGAGAGTTGTCTGGCCTGGGGAATGGATTTTCCTTTTTAAAATGCCATTTCTCTTCTTTTCCTGGGCGTGTTCTGACGCTCCCATCCCTGTGGCTGTCACTGTTGAGTTATAAATAGCTTCAGCACATCAGGTGAAGCCAGCCTCTCTCCTCCTGCTTTGGGACCTCATGTGCACAAACCCGTTTGTTTGTTTTTGAGACGATGCTTTGTTCCAAATCTGGGGCTACACAGGCTGCAGGGAGAGGTGTACACATCTGGCAGCTTCTTGTTTGAGATGACCAGGTAATAACCATCCATAACAAGAATTCTAGCATTCGCAGAGTGCTCACGAAGCATGTTGACATCATATTTCATGAACAGTCCTAGAGGGTATTCTCCCCACTTCCCAGCTGAGGAAAATTGAGGCTCAGGGAGGTGCTGCCCTAGAGTCACAAAGCTAGACCTTATGACTCTCAGTTTGGTGCCCTTTCTACTGTATCACACTGGCAGCCACTGTTGTGTGACCTGAGTGATGGACTAGTCCTTTATCTCTTACAATTTAAAATTCCACCTTATAAAAGCAGATTTAAAATATCCTTCATTGCTTAGGCCAGGCAAAACCTGCAGCTTACTGATGCCTGCCCTTCAGTATGGCTGCTTTTCTATCTTCTGCCTTCTCCTGCCTCCTTTGATCCCAAATGACCCCACCCAACATGGGTCACAGTCATTTCTGAACAGAATGAGAGTCCGGATCTTAGGTGAGGAGAGCAGGAAGGCCATCTGGCCCACCCAACCCACCAAGGCTTGACTCTCTCACTTCCCAATTGGTTTTAAACCAATGCCTGGTATAGAAGGCAGTTGCAGGCATTCAGATTAATTTGTATTAGAAAGCCATGACCAAGTTGTTTGTCAAAACCTCCACCTTCTTAACTCAGTGGGTGTGTTCATTTTTATTGGACTAACAAGCTGCTGTTTGGTCTGGGAGTCCATGCATGACTGGTTTATTTCTAACTTAATCATATTTGATTTCTCCTTTTCACTTATAAATCCAGAGTTCAAAATTGTCTCCCTCAATTTTGAAAACCCATTATGAACTTGTCATGATTTTATCTCCCACTTCCCTGATTAGCCTTCCTGTCACTTTGATTTCCTTCCAACCTTGTCAGATTTCTCTCTTGTCTTTTTTTAATTGCCCTCTTTTGGATATCCACACATGTAACTTTGTGACTGAGACAATGAGGCAGATCTAGTCCCCACTAATTGATTAGTTTTGCTTTAAATAGGAGCAGTTTTCTTCAGATCCAGCCCTCTCCTTCCTCCCAGAAAACCTGCCTTCCTTCTTTCCTGCTTATTCAGGGATAAAGGTCTCTTGAAATGGTTGCTCTGAACTCTGAAAGGGTCCTGAAAAGACAGCTCCAGCCCCCTTTTTTTTTTTTTTTTTTTTTTTTGGAGACGGAGTTTCGCTCATGTTACCCAGGCTGGAGTGCAATGGCGTGATCTCGGCTCACCGCAACCTCCGCCTCCTGGGTTCAGGCAATTCTCCTGCCTCAGCCTCCTGAGTAGCTAGGATTACAGGCATGCGCCACCATGCCCAGCTAATGTTTTGTATTTTTAGTAGAGACGGGGTTTCACCATGTTGACCAGGATGGTCTCGATCTCTTGACCTCGTGATCCACCCGCCTCGGCCTCCCAAAGTGCTGGGATTACAGGCTTGAGCCACCGCGCCCGGCCTCTCCAGCCCCTTTCTAATAAACTTAATCAGAATCTGTTTGCAAGTTCAGTATTCTGTAGTTACTATGTATATATTTTTCCATATTCCACTGTCTGCCTACCCCTTGGTGGGCCCTTAAAATCTAGAAATAAATCAGTGAGCCTCAGTGAGCCCACAGTTACAATGAATGCCTACTATGTGCCAGTAACTCTGTAGACACTTTTTTTTTTTTTTTTTGAGACGGTGTTTTGCCTTTTTTGCCCAAGCTGGAGTGCAGTGGCACAGTCTCGGTTCACTGCAACCTCTGCCTCCAAGGTTCAAGTGATTCTCCTTCCTCAGTCTTCCAAGTGGCTAGGATTACAGGCACGTACCACTAAGCCTGGCTAATTTTTTGTATTTTTAGTAGATACAGGGTTTCACCATGTTTGTCAGGCTGGTCTCAAACTCCTGACCTCAGGTGATTCGCCTGCCTTGGCCTCCCAAAGGGCTGGGATTACAGGCGTGAGCCGCTACAACTGGCTGTAAAGACACTTTCAAATGTTACCTCGAATCTTCACCAAACAAACAGCTTTATCCTACGTACAGTGGAAGACACCAAGGTTCAGAGAGGTCAAGTAACACGGCTAAGGTCCCATATCACACAGCAAGTGGGTGGCAAAACTGGGACTCCTCCCTGGGCTGGCTTCCCATGGGGAAGCATAACTGGACGGAACAGGACAGAGGAACACAAAAGTTCTTGGCTGGAAGATCTCAGCCCTTTCTAAGCTAAGCTATCAGGAAAGGTCAGAGAATCCATTTCCCTCCTTGTAGTCTCTCTCCTGCAGATGCTAATCCTACAGCCTATTCCGTTTCTTTTTTTTTTCTTTTTTTGAGATGAAGTTTCACTCTTTGTTGCTCAGGCTGGAGGGCAGTGGTGCGATCTGCAACCTTGGCCTCCTGTGTTTAAACAATTATCTTGTCCCAGCCTCCCGAGTAGCTGGAATTACAGGCACACTCCACCACACCCAGCTAATTTTTGTTTTTGTTTGTTTGTTTGTTTGAGATGGAGTCTCGCTCTGTCCCCCAGGCTGGAGTGCAATGGCACGATCTCTGTTCACTTCAACCTCAGCTTCTTGGGTTCTAGCAATTCTCTTGCCTCAGCCTCCCAAGTAGCTGGGATTACAGGCGCCCACCACCACATCTGGCTAATTTTGTATTTTTAGTAGAGATGGGGTTTCACCATGTTGGTCAGGCTGGTGTCGAACTCATGACCTCAGGTGATCTACCCGCCTCAGCCTCCCAAAGTGAAAGTGCTGGGATTACAGGTATGAGCCACTGCGCCTGGCCTGTTTCTTTCTTTCTTTCTTTCTTTTTTTTTTTTTTTTTGAGGCAGAGTTTTGCTCTTGTCACCCAGGCTGGATTGCAGTGGTGTGATCTCTGCTCACTGCAACCTCCGACTTTCGGAGTTCAGGCAGTTCTCCTGCCACAGCCTCCTGGGATTACGGGCATCTGCTACCACACCTGGCTTATTTTTGTATTTTTAGTAGAAACAGCATTTCACCATGTTGGCCAGGTTGGTCTTGAACTCCTGACCTCAGATGATCCACTCGCCTCAGCCTCCCAAAGTGCTGGGATTACAAGCCTGAGCCACTGCGCCCAGCCAGTGCCACAGACTATTCTGAATTACCCTGTGGCCGGGCATGGTGGCTCACACCTGTAATCCCAGCACTTTGGGAGGCCAAGAAGATGGACCACCTGAGGTCAGAGGTTCGAGACCAGCCTGACCAACATGGTGAAACCAGGAGGCAGAGGTTGTGGTGAGCCGAGATTGTGGCATTGCACTCCAGCCTGGGCAACAGAGTGTAACTCCATCTCAAAAATAAAGTAAAATAGACCGGGCACAGTGGCTCACCCCTGTAATCCCAGCACTTTGGGAGGCCGATGTAGGTGGATCACCTTAGGTCAGGTGTTCGAGACCAGCCTGGCTAACATGGCGAATCTCCATCTCTACTAAATTAATAAATACAAAAAATTAGCCAGGTATGGTGGCAGGCGCCTGTAATTCCAGCTACTCGGGAGGCTGAAGCAGGAGAATGGCTTGAACCCAGGAGGCAGAGGTTGCAGTGAGCCGAGATGTCACCATTGCACTCCAGCCTAAGCAACAAGAGTGAAACTCTGTCTCAAAATAAATTTAAAAATAGGCCAGGCACAGTGGCTCATGCCTGTAATCCCAGCATTTTTGAGGCTAAGGCGGGTGGATCACCTGAAGTCAAGAGTTCGAGACCAGCCTGGGCAACATTGTGAAACACTGTCTCTACTAAAAATATAAAAAATAGCTAGGTGTGGTGGTGGGCACCTGTAATCCTGCTACTTGGGATGCTGAGGCAGGAGAATCACTTGATCCTGGGAGGCGGAGTTTGCAGTGAGCCAAAATTGAACCATTGCACTCCAGCCTGGGTGACAAGAGTGAAACTCTGTCTCAAAAAAAATAATAAATTAAATAAATAACAAATTAACCCTATGACCACTTAAGGCCTCAGAGCATGTGGTGAGCATTCTGGGAAGGCCAGGCACGGATGAGGATGGGATACCACGTCTAAAGGAGAATAGCTGGGCTTGGTTCAAGTGCTAGATTCTAACTGGAGAACAGAGCAGGCTCTTGAAATGCATGGGTTGGAATCAGGACTGCGAGAAGGATGGGCCAGGCCTGTGAGGCTCACTACCCACTTCCTGGGATCAAGTTTGGCCTAGAAGGATGGGACCTTCTAGCCCAAAGCATTACAGGATAGAAATCTATTGTGTGGTATCTCATCACAGATGTTGTGTCTGCAGATAAGGAAAAGGGGAAGGAAAAGCTGGAGGAGGACGAGGCAGCAGCCGCCAGCACCATGGCCGTCTCAGCCTCCCTTATGCCACCCATCTGGGACAAGACCATCCCATATGACGGCGAATCTTTCCACCTGGAGTACATGGACCTGGATGAGTTCCTGCTGGAGAATGGCATCCCTGCCAGCCCCACCCACCTGGCCCACAACCTGCTGCTGCCTGTAGCCGAGCTAGAAGGGAAGGAGTCTGCCAGCTCTTCCACAGCATCCCCACCATCCTCCTCCACTGCCATCTTTCAGCCCTCCGAAACCGTGTCCAGCACAGGTTGGTGACAGGCCATCAGGCAAGGCCACCTGTCCCTTCCAAGGAAGTCCATTTCCCACTGTATGCTACCTGTGTCCACGCACCCAGTGAGCCCCTTCTCTGAGGGGAGGCCCTGATGAGACTGCAGTGTGGAGGAACCCTCCACTCCACACCCTTCTGCACAATTCCCCGAAGCTAAAGATAAAATAGTGGTCATAGGGCCAGGCACCATGGCTCACACCTATAATCCCAGCAAATATTAGCTGGGCATGGTGGCGCGCACCTGTAGTAGCAGCTACTCGGGAGGCTGAGGTGGGAGAATCGCTTGAACCCGGGAGGCTGACGTTGCAGTGAGCCGAGATTGCGCTACTGCACTTCAGCCTGGACGACAGAGCAAGATGCCATCTTAAAAAAAAAAAAAAAATAGTGATGACGTCAGCAGCAGTTGGAACCTTTCTGTTGGTTGGTGTGCTGCAGACAGCCAGGACGGGACCTTCTAGGCCAAAGTGTTACAGGATAGAAATCCAATTCTGGGTGCTGTGGCTCACGCCTGTAGTCCCAGCACTTTGGGAGGCCAAGGCAGGTGGATCACAAGGTCAGGAGTTGGAGACCAGCTTGGCCAATATGGTGAAACCCCATCTCTAAAGATACAAAAAATTAGTTGGGTATGGTGGCGGGCACCTGTGATCCCAGCTACTTGGGTGGCTGAGGCAGAAGAATCGCTTGAACCTGGGAGGTGGAGGTTGCAGTGAGCCAAGATTGCGCTATTGCACTCCAACCTGGGCGACAGGGTGAGACTCTATCTCAAAAAAAAAAAAAAAAAAAAAAAAAAAAAAAAAAAAAA
>NW_022437106.1:2192310-2196312 GCF_009761245.1 Sapajus apella
GCTGGAGTGCAATGGCGCGATCTCGGCTCACCGCAACCTCCGTCTCCCGGGTTCAAGCAATTCTCCTGCCTCAGCCTCCCGAGTAGCTGGGACTACAGGCATGTACCACCATGCCCAGCTAATTTTTGTATTTTTAGTAGAGACGGGGTTTCACCATTTTGACCAGGATGGTCTCGATCTCTTGACCTCGTGATCCACCCGCCTCGGCCTCCCAAAGTGCTGGGATTACAAGCGTGAGCCACCGCGCCCGGCCCTCGATGTGTACTTTGCCAGAGATTATCAGGAAGCTCAGGCAATGATATTAATACCAGCTAACAGTCATTTAGCACTTGCTCTCTGCCAGGCATTAACATGTAATCCTCACAAGAATCTTACGAGATTAGTACTATTATCCCTGTTTCACAGATAAGGAAACCGAGGCACAGAGAAGTTAGGTAACTTGCTCAAGGTCACACAGCTAGTAGGTAATGGAAGTAGCACTTGAATACTGCTTATGCCCTGGCGCAAAGAAACCATTCCCCACTTTGGGAGGCTGAGGCAGGTGGATCACCTGAGGTCAGGAGTTTGAGACCAGCCTGACAAATATGGTGAAATCCCATCTCTACTGAAAATACAGAAATTAAGGCCGGACGTGGTAGCTCACACCTATAATCCTAGCACTTTGGGAGACCAAGGTGGGCAGATTGCCTGAGGTCAGGAGTTTGAGACCAGCCTGCCTAACATTGTAAAATCCTGTCTCTGCTAAAAATACAGCAGTTAGTAGCTGGGCATGGTAGTACACGCAAGTAGTCTTAGCTACTCACGGGGCTGAGGCAGGAGAATTGCTTGAGCCCAGGAGGCGGAGGTTGCAGTGAGCCCAGATTGCACCACTGCACTCCAGCCTGGGTGACAGAGTAAAATTATGCCAAAAAAAAAAAAAAAACAGAAACAAAAAATGAAATTAGAATTTCTCCTTTTAATTTTTCAATTCCAAACATCAATAGGGCTGGGCACGGTGGCTCACGCCTGTAATCCCAGCACTTTGGGAGGCTAAGGTGGGCGGATCACAAGATCAGGAGTTCAAGACCAGCCTTACCAACATGGTGAAACCCCATCTCTACTAACTACAAAAATTAGTCGGGTGTGATGGTGCATGCCTATTATCCCAGCTACTCAGGAGGCTGAGGCAGGAGACTTGCTTGAACCCATGAGGTGGAGGTTGCAGTGAGCCAAGATCGCATCATTGCGGAAAAATAAAAAAAAAGGTATGTATGTATGTACGCTCTTGATGTTTTTTTCTTTTCTTTTCTTTTCTTTTTTGAGATGGAATCTTGCTTTGTCACCCAGGCTGGAGTGCAATGCCACGATCTCCACTCACTGCAACCTCTGCCTCCCAGGTTCAAGCGATTTTCCTGCCTCAGCCTCTGAGTTGCTGGGATTATAAGCATGTGCCACCATGCCTGGCTAATTTTGTATTTTTAGTAGAGACGAGGTTCTCCATGTTGGTCAGGCTGGTCTCCAATTCCCAACCTCTCGCCCTCCTCAGCACCCCAAAGTGCTGGGATTACAGGCGTGAGCCACTGCGCCCGGCCTATCTATATTTTCTATTTAGAGACAGCGTCTCACTGTTGCCCAGCCTGGACAACAGTGCAGTAGTGTGATCATAGCTCACTATCACCTCAAACTCCTGGTCTCAGGCAGTCCTCCCACCTCAGCCTCCTAAATAGCTAAGACTGCAGGCACATACTGCCACACCAGCTAATTTTAAAAGGGTTTTTTGTTTGTTTGTTTTTGTGGAGTCAGGTTATTACTATATTGCCCTGGCTGGTTTCCAATTCCTGGCCTCAAGCAATCCTCCCACCTGGGCCTCCCAAAGTGTTGGTTGAGATTACAGGCATGAGCCCCTACACCCAGCCACTTTGTTACATTTCACTGCTGAATAGTAGTCTAATGTATTAGGATACTACAGTTTATCCATTATATGGTTGAACGACATCTGGGGTATCTCTAGTTTTGGTTATGAGTAGTGCTGCCATCATGAACATTCAAGTGCAGGCCGTTTTGTTTTGTTTTGTTTTGTTTTTGGAGACAGAGTTTTGTTCTTATCACCCAGGCTGGAGTGCAGTGGTGCAATCTCAGCTCACTGCAACCTCTGCCTCCTGGGTTCAAGTGATTCTCCTGCCCTGGCCTCTTGAGTAGCTGGGATAACAGGCGTGTGCCACCACACCTGGCTAATTTTTGTATTTCGTGGAGATGGGGTTTCGCCATGTTGTCCAGGCTGGTCTCAAACTCCTGACCTCAGGCGATCCACCCACCTCAGCCCCCACAAAGTGCTGGGATTACAGGCATGAGCCACCGTGCTTGGTCCGTGTGCATGTCTTTTGGTATGCATTTCTCTTGGGCATTTGCCTAGGAAGAGAAAGGCTAGGTCATTGGGCATGCGTATGTTCAGCTTGTGTAGACAGTGCCAAATAGTGTACAAAGTGGTTATATCCATTTGTACTCCCACCAGCAGGGCACTGGAGTTCCAGTGTCAGCCTTTGATTTTAATTTTAACATCTTTTGTAATGATGGACCTATGAGGGAATTATGTTTCAGGCAAGTTACGTATTCCCTTTCCCTCTAGCAAAGTCATTTTAAGGTCTCATTGTCATTTTCTTTTTCTTTTTTTTTTTTTTTTTTGAGACAGAGTTTCGCTCTTGTTACCCAGGCTAGAGTGCAATGGCGCGATCTCGGCTCACCGCAACCTCCGCCTCCTGGGTTCAGGCAATTCTCCTGCCTCAACCTCCTCAATAGCTGGGATTACAGGCACGCGCCACCATGCCCAGCTAATGTTTTGTATTTTTAGTAGAGACGGGGTTTCACCATGTTGACCAGGCTGGTCTCGATCTCTTGACCTCGTGATCCACCTGCCTCGGCCTCCCAAAGTGCTGGGATTACAGGCTTGAGCCACCGCGCCCGGCCTTCATTGTCATTTTCTAGAATTTGTTCCCAGAGGTATCCACTGGGAAATGGGGATTCCTGAAAATCTTGTCCCCATGCCTCATTGCAAAATTTCCCCTTTTGTTTCCTGCGGCTTTCTCTCATCCTGTCTCTGAAACTTAACCACATCTTGCCATTTGGTTGTTGCTGAAGGGCACCCAGGCACCGTGTCACTTTGAACAGCATTCTCATGTGATAGTACCTTGTCTTGCAGGTACTAGGTTTGGCAGCTCCTGTATGCCCACAGTTACTGTGTGGGTCACTGGTCACTCACCCCTCTGACACTCAGACATCTCTGTAATTAGCCCCTGTCTAATAGGGTACAGTGAATTTATGTGCGTAATCCAATTAAAACTTAAGTCTGATCATGGCACATGGCACACCTCTGCCCAGAGCCCTCCAGGTGTTCCATCTCAGGATAAAAGTCAGAATCAGCAGCAACATTGACATTTAGACCAGATGACTCTTTGTTGGAGTTGGAGGAGTGACTGACCTGTGCATTGTAGGATCTTTTTTTGGAGAGTCTCACTCTGTTGCACAGGCCTGAGTGCAGTGGCGTGATCTCAGCTCACTGCAACCTCTGCCTCCCAGATTCAAGTGATTCTCCTGCCTTAGTCCGCCGAGTAGCTGGAACTACAAGGCACACACTACCATGTCCAGCTAATGTGTGTGTGTGTGTGTGTGTGTGTGTGTGTGTGTGTGTGTGTGTATTTATTTATTTATTTATTTAAAGACGGGGTTTCACCATGTTGGTCAGGCTAGTCTTGAACTCCCGACCTCAGGTGATCTGCCCGCCTTGGCCTCCAAAGTGCTTGGATTATAGGCGTGAGCCACCACGCCCGGCCAATTTTTGTGTTTTTAGTAGAGACATGGTTTCACCATGTTGGCCAAGCTGGTCTTGAACTCCTGACCTCAAGTGATCTGCCCATCTTGGCCTCCCAAAGTTCTGGGATTACAGTCGTGAGCCACCACACACCCAGCCCACATTGTAGGATTTTTTTTTTTTTTTTTTCTTTTTTTGAGACGGAGTCTTGCTGTGTC
>NW_022437106.1:2196712-2199932 GCF_009761245.1 Sapajus apella
GACACAGCAAGACTCCGTCTCAAAAAAAGAAAAAAAAAAAAAAAAAAAAAGCTCAATATTTTTTGTTTCAGACCCATCCTTTTACTCTCCCCGCTCATTCATTCCCTGCAGCCACACTGGCCTTCTTGCTGTTCTTTGAACTCACCAACCAAGCACCTACCTCAGGGCCTTTGCGCTTTTTTTTTTTTTTTTTTTGGGATGGAGTTTCGCTTTTGTTACCCAGGCTGGAGTGCAGTGGCGCGATCTCGGCTCACCACAACCTCCGCCTCCTGGGTTCACGCAATTCTCCTGCCTCAGCCACCTGAGTAGCTGGGATTACAGGCACGCGCCACCATGCCCAGCTGATTTTTTGTAGTTTTAGTAGAGACGGGGTTTCACCATGTTGACCAGGATGCTCTCGATGTCTTGAACTCGTGATCCACCCGCCTCGGCCTCCCAAAGTGCTGGGATTATAGGCTTGAGCCACCGCGCCCGGCCCTACTCTTAATGTTTACTCTAAAATGTTGTCCAAGACACTCACGTGGCATCTGATGTTTTTATAGATTGTTTTCTTATTTATCTTGTGTAACGTAGCTTTCCCCACTAGAACAACATTTCATGAAGCCCGAGATTTTTACCTGTTTTGTCTTTGCCAAGACAGTACCTGGCATATAGCAGGTGTTCAATAAATATCTGTTGACTGAATAATTATTTTGTGTACTTCTATAAGTAGCACTGAAAGAGCTGGCGAAAGGTGTAGTTTTTCTGTTTTTTTTCCGTGACAGAGTCTTGCTCAGTCTCCTAGGCTAGAATACAAACAATGGCACAATCTTGGCTCACTGCAACCTCCACCTCCCAGGTTCAAGCACTTCTCCTGCCTCAGCCTCTCGAGTAGCTAGGATCACAGACGCCTACCACTGCGCCCAGCTAATTTTTGCGTTTTTTTTTTTTTTAGCAGAGATGGCTGGGCGCAGTGGCTCACATTTGTAATCCCAGCTCTTAGGGAGGCAGAAGCAGGAGGATAGCTTGAGCCCAGGAGTTCAAGACCTGCCTGGGGAATATATCGAGACCCCATTCTTCACAAAAAAGAAAAATAAATAAATAAGCATAATAGAGACAGGGTTTCACTGTGTTTGGCGAGGCTGGTCTCAAACTCCTGACCTCAGGTGATCCACCCGCATGGTGGTGTGTACCTGTAGTCTCCACTACTCGGGAGGCTGAGTCAGGAGAATCAGTTGAACCCAGGAAGCAGAGGGAGGCTGCAGGGAGTCAAGATTGCACCGCTGCATTCCACCCTGAGAAACAGAGCAAGACTCAGTCTCAAATAAAAAAAAAAAAAACAACCCTGGTGGCCAGGTGCAGTGGCTCACACCTGTAATCCCAGCACTTTCAGAGGCTGAGGTAGGAAGATCTGTTGACTCCAGGAGTTTGAGACCAGTCCTGGCAACATAGGGAGACCCTGTCTCTACAAAAATTTAAAAAAAAATTAGCCAGGCATGTTAATGTGTACCTACGGTCCCAGCTACTCAGGAGGCTGAGGCAAGAGGATCACTTTAGCCCAGGAGGTCGAGGCTGCAGTGAGCCATGACCATGCCTCTGCACTCCAGCTTGGGTGACAGAGTGAGACTCTGTCTCAAAAAAAAAAAAAAAATGGAACCCATTTCCGTTACTCAGTCTGTGTCCCTAACCCATTGGAGTTACATGGAGATGCAGCTGTTTCTCATTACGGGAGATCTTGCAATCACAGGAAGTTAAGGCAGTATAAAAATTGAATGTTTTGCTTAACATTTCTGGCGGGAGGGGGGTGGGGGGTGACAATTGGAAAATCCTGTCTTTTTCTAGGGCTTCTGTTTCCTTTTGAGCATTCTGTTCCTAAAGGAAAGAATTCTTTCTATGTTTGTGTTGTGGAATTGAACCATATTTGCTTGTCTGGCTTAGGGGCTGGTGCTGTTGGCCTTTTCCTCTCCCCAAGTGGCAGTGGCTTATGCAGCCTCAAAGTTCAAGCAAGTATCTGGGTGTGTGGCGTGGGTTTTCCCTGTCCAGTGGGCCACTTCGGGACCACCTGTCTCTGTGTCTTTCAGAATCTTCCCTGGAGAAAGAGAGGGAGACTCCCAGTCCCATTGACCCCAACTGTGTGGAGGTGGATGTCAACTTCAATCCGGACCCTGCTGACCTGGTGCTCTCCAGTGTGCCAGGCGGGGAGCTCTTCAACCCTCGGAAGCACAAGTTTGCTGAGGAGGACCTGAAGCCCCAGCCCATGATCAAAAAGGCCAAGAAGGTCTTCGTCCCTGATGAGCAGAAGGTAACCTGGTATTTCTTTCTTTTTTTTTTTTTTTTTTTTATTCACCTGAGTGCAGGTGGACTAAGGCCATAAAGGGCTTTAGCCAACCTGGTATTCCTTATAAGTAAAGATGCAACATTGGTTCAGGGGCCTAGGGACCATGGGTCCTGGCATTTGATTTTATCTGGAGAGCCCTCCCTCCTTGTGATACCATTTAGAAAGACATGAGTTCAGTGTTTAAAGCCATGTCCTGCAGCAGTTTGATAGAAAGAAAGGGCATTTGGCCCCAGTGTGACTCTCTATAGTTTCTCTCTCCTTCCCCTGCTCATCGGCTGTGTTGATGTTCCTGCCTCCCTGGCTGTAGCCCAGCCACTGGGCAAGAGCTCACTAGGCCACAGGAACTGGGGTTGAAAAAGTCCTTGCTTTGAAGGACAAAGGGTTGCTTGTAAGTTGCCATCCCCAGGGATGAGCAAGCAGCTTTCAAGCTGATGGTGCTTTTAGGAAGAGGGAATTTTGCAGTTTTCCATCTTTTCCTTTGAAAAACTTAACAGGAAAGATTTTTTCATCCAATTCTTTGGAGTCAGGCAGACCTGGGTTTAAACTCCTTGCTGCCACCTGTGACCTAACTATGCCTCAAGTTCCTCATCTATAAAACAGGAACAATTGGGCTGGGCACGGTGGCTCACACCTGTAATCCCAGCACTTTGGGAGGCCGAGGTGGGTGGATCACGAGGTTAGGAGTTTGAGACCAACCTAACCAACATGGTGAAACCCCATCTTTACAGAAAAAAAAATACAAATATTAGCCAGGCATGGTGGTACACGCCTGTAATCCCAGCTACTCAGGAGGCTGAGGCAGGAGAATCGCTGAACCTGGGAGGCGGAGGTTTGCGATTAGCTGAGATTGCATCATTGCACTCCAGCCTGGGCAACAAGAGCAAAACTCTGTCTCAAAAAAAA
>NW_022437106.1:2200032-2259492 GCF_009761245.1 Sapajus apella
TCAAAAAAAAAAAAAAAAAAAAAAAAAAAAATGGGAACAACTGAACCTGCTTCCCAAGGAGGTTTCTGAGACTTTAACAACACTGTGATGGGCCGGGCGCGGTGGCTCACGCCTGTAATCCCAGCACTTTGGGAGGCCGAGGCGGGTGGATCACGAGGTCAAGAGATCGAGACCATCCTCTTCAACATGGTGAAACCCTGTTTCTACTAAAAATACAAAAAATTAGCTGGGCATGGTGGCGCGTGCCTGTAATCCCAGCTACTCAGGAGGCTGAGGCAGGAAAATTGCCTGAACCCAGGAGGCGGAAGTTGCGGTGAGCCGAGATCGCGCCATTGCACTCCAGCCGGGGTAACGAGCAAAACTCCGTCTCAAAAAAAAAACACAATACTGTGATGATTACAGTAAATATTTGGATGGTACTTACTGTAGGCCAGACACTGGTTTTTTTTGTTTTGTTTTTTGAGACAGAGTTTCGCTCTGTTGGTCAGATTGGAGTACAGTGGCATGATCTCAGCTCACTGCAACCTCCACCTCCAAAGTTCAAATGATTCTTGTCCCTCAGCTTCCCGAGTAGCTGAGATTACAGGCGTGCATCACCACACCTGGCTAATTTTCATATTTTTAATAGAGACGGGGTTTTACCATGTTGCCCTGGCTGGTCTCGAACTCCTGAGTGCAAGCATCTACCTGCCTCAGCACCCAAAGTGCTGGGATTACAGGTGTGAGCCACCATGCCCAGTTTATTATTTATCATTGTAAAAATAAGGGACCTGTGATACTGAGAGGTTAAAGTACTTGCACAGTCTCACTGCTAGTAATCTTGCGAGCCAAGATCTGAACTCGGGGAACTAGGCCCTTACCCACAACCAGAACGCCTAAGTGAAGCGAGGGTGTGGACAGTGCAGTGCTTTATGCTGGAGCAGCAGGTAGCAGGCCTCCAGGAGATGGATCTCCTCTCTACCATGTAACCTACCAAATCACTATCTCTTATCCTGCTCCCAAGGTAAGGGCAGCGCCATCAATGTGCCTTGGTTTGTGCTGCTCCCTCCCTGATATCCCCAGTTTAGTTCTGGCCACACCAGATGAGTTAAGGAAATCCAGGTGGCGGGAGGGGAGAGATTGGGTTCTCTCATGGGGAAAGATGAGAGACCCACAGAGGGCACTTCCCCACAGGATGAAAAGTACTGGACAAGACGCAAGAAGAACAACGTGGCGGCTAAACGGTCGCGGGATGCCCGGCGCCTGAAAGAGAATCAGATCACCATCCGGGCAGCCTTCCTGGAGAAGGAGAACACAGCCCTGCGGACGGAAGTGGCCGAGCTGCGCAAGGAGGTGGGCAAGTGCAAGACCATCGTGTCCAAGTATGAGACCAAATATGGGCCCTTGTAACCCGTGCCCCCCGCCCGGGCGGGGCACTGCCTGCACCTCAGACCTCTGCCTGGGGGCTCCCTGAAACCCCTCACATGCGTGGAGACTTATGACTCATCGTGGGCGCATGGCGGTGCACCCGCTGCAGGAGTGGCCACGTCTCAGCTTCATTATACCACAGCCCACGCACGTGGCGACATCCCCGGGGGCCAGTCTCCTCACTGGTGGGGAACGCAAGAGAATCTGCGTAGACCGGTGACTCGGCCTTAGTTTCTATTCTTGGATGTCCCAGTTGAATTGGAAGGGGACCTCTGGAGCACACACCTCTCCTTTCACGGGCGCTCGGGCTCCCGGGACTCTCAGTCTCCAGCCTGGGCTGCCGAGCGAGGGCTGTCTCTGCAGAATGAGTTGTGATCATTGTCACCCTTATGTCTTCTCAGGTAGCAGGGCGCATTTCCACTCAAGGTGTGTCTGTCACGCACCTCATCCTCCCCCAAAAGTCTTTGAGTAACATCTGTTCCCATCTTCCTTGGAGGCAGGACACAGTAGCTCCTCTGTCAGTGTCTGCATGGGTGGCCAGCCACAGGACTGGGGTCTCTGCATAGCCTGGGATGGGGCTTGGGGCTGGGGCCTGCAGCAGAAGTGCGCCCAGCCTGTCTTAGCTCCTGTACCCCTTTTCCCGTATGGCTCTGAGGCATGAGGACTGGAAGCCAGGGAGGGGCTTTGGCCATCGGCTGTCTCTGCATTTCATTGGCTGTGGAGGAGAGACTCCGAGGGTGGCTGCTCTCTGAGCCCAGAGTGCGAGGGCTGAGGGACGCCTTTTCATTTCCTCTCCAGGCTACTCAGAGGCCACCTGAAGCTTGTTTGTCCCACTAGCCCAGGCCTTTGGGCCTGCTGTTTCTTTCCACCCAGTGTCCAGTCTTGGATCATGGATTTCAAAGGAAAACCCCTCTTTTATCTAGGAGGCTTTAACTTCCTGGATCCCAGGATTCACCTTCAGAGTGGTGTTTAGAAAACGCCTCCACAGCCCCCTTCTACCATGGGCATGAGAGCTGGAGCGTGTTTCTTGTGAAGCTCCCATTTTTTCTTGCTCTGCTCACCAGTGTGGCCCGGGCCAGAGTGCACTCTCCCTGGAGGCAGCTAGGGCTTCGCAGTTCTTGCTTCGGGATCCCTCCTGTGGGAGCTGCCAGGAGGGTGTCAGCAGGGCAAGACACCTAGCCTAGAGTCACCAAGGTCACAGTGCCACTCTTATGGGATAGCAGGCCCTTGGGACGTTTACATAGGTCTAGGGTCCCCTCAATCTTGGTCCTAGGAGATGGGGGCCGCTCGTGAGGCTGGCCGTGCTGTGGCTTCTCACAGCAGTGGCTTCCCTTGCCCCACAAATACTCCTTTCTCTTGTGTGGCTGGACTCACCCTTTTACTGTGCTCTGAAGATGAACCGAGGAAATTCATGGAAGCCTCTGCTCATCTGGGTCACTGGGGCACCCCTGAGATGGGTGTGTTTATTTGCTCAGGGTGGGCAGCCTGTGGTGAAGAGGAGACAGAGGCGATGGGCATGCTTCGTCCTCCGTAACAGTGGCTTTATTTATCGTGGTAGTTCAGAGTCCCAGGCCCTGACCTCTAAAGACTTTCCATCACAGATGTTATGACCAAGCCGTGGACCTTACCCAGGGGAATGCCACGGCCCTCCGAGGACCTGCACACCCACCTCTCTGGGGGACTTGACGAGGGGCCCTGAGGCCAAGGGAGGTCACTTCTCCCTCCAGGCCCCTGACTTTTACTTTGTGGTTCTTTAAAAACCATGTATACACTTTCACTCTATTGTAACCACACAGGGCAGGCACATCCAGCATGTCAGTGTCCTGCCCCGGGCAGCTCTCCCTCACAGGCACGCTCCCTCTGGCCTGGTGGATCACCAAGAGGGCGGTTCTCATTTTGATATTAGTGGAAGAGCCTCGAGCTTAAAAGCTCTTCATTTTCTTTGGCCAGAAAGTCTGTGGTTTGTGTTTTGCGGTTTTATTTTTTTAAGGATGGACACTAAATCTCTGGCGCCGACGTTCCGAGCCCAGTGGCTGGGATGGTGGCTCGACTCGATGTCTCTCTTTGTCCCGCCCTCTGCCTGTTTGGTGCCCTCCCTTCTTTCCCCCAGGCAGTGGGTGTCGGGTTCTTTCCCAAAGTGCTTACTTGGAAAGAGTGCGGCTGCTGGACTCTTTTCGAAATGCCCCTCTGAGTCAGAAGCCTGGTGGGGACAAGACAGAGGATGTCCACAGAGGCTGACCTTTGGGGGCAAAGAAGTGCTCAGGTAAGGTTGTCTCCTCTCCTGTCCTAAGAATCCGTGCTTGCAGGAGAGGGTTGGTGCCTGCTTGGTTTCTGTCGGGGAAATGGGAGTCTCCTTGGCTCCCTCCTGGGCCCTCTGCTTCTTGGAGGCCAATTGCTGGAGACTCAGGCTCCTGTGCCCAGAACTTTGACATCTGTGTATCACTGGAGGTTAGAGAAGCTGATTTGACCTTGGCTTTCTGTGGGTTCCGATGGGCTTAGAAGTACCATCTACTTCCTAAGCATCCTGTCTCAAGCTTTGTAGCAGCCTCAGTGCAACCTCAGAACAGACAAATTGTAAATGAGCTGGAACGTTGCAAGAATATCCATATTTTAAATGTCTAATCCAGATGGAGGAACATGCATTTAGAGAGAGGGAGAGTTTTCAAGGTTTACGGCAGCTTTGTGGAGGACTTGGGTAACTCATCCTTGGCCAAGGGAAGAGGTTTGTCTGTCTGGCTTCTGAGGTTGGAGGGGGGGCACTTAGCAGTGAATCTTGTCTGGGTACATGTCACCCTGCTCAGAGGGGCTGTGCAGGCCACTCCTGTGGTCCTCTGGCCTCAGGCAGGGCGGCAGTCACGCAGCCAAAGCCCCTTTGAAGCTGGGCAGCCCTCCACCCAGGCCCCGGGAGCCGTGCTCCTTGGAACGCAAAGGGCCGAGGTTTTCAAGGCAAAGCTCTACCCCAGGGCTCCTTTAACATCTGCTAATTAAGTGCAATAAATTTTTCTAGAAAATGGCAAAGATGACTTCCAGGTGGATAATGCTCTCTTACGGTGTTGGGGATGCCAGAACACCACTTGGTTTTATTTTTCTAAATGCATGTGATGTGATAGAGTGTATGGGGCTCTGTGTCCTCCCCTGGGAGCTGGCATTCCAGTGGGCCCCTCTCTTCTTTACCTTTGTTGGGGGAAGCAGGCAAGAGAAAAATTCCTTCTTCCCAGCTGGAGAGGGCAGAAGCAGACCGTAGCCCATTGGCCTTATGTGCGTGTGTGCGTGCGAGTGTGTCACTGCTGGTGGGCCGGAGTGATGTGGTGGGAGGGAAGCCGGGAATGTATCCTTTTCAGACAAAATTAAATATTTTGAAATGAGAATGTTGGGACTATCTTTTCTGTCCTTCCCCCCACCCCCACCCCAAGTTTCCTCTCTGAGTGTTAGCCTAGGAGCTGGAGAGTGAAGCTGGAAAACTTACCTAATTAGAATCCATCCCAGACACCCCCTTCATCACAGTCCAGACACTCCTCGCATCTGACCCCAACCACTTTGCCTCAGTTTCCTCATCTATCAGATGGAAGCGATTCTTGCCCTGCTTATATTGAGGAGGGGCAAATAGCAGACCAAAAGCAGTTTGAACAGATAAAAGTGCTACACAACTAGAAGACAGGGACTGCTTATGAAAAGTGTTCTCGAACAGGAAATGCATGACGGCAGCTCTGTAATGAAAAGAAGAAAGGATGGGCACAGTGGCTCACAACTATAATCCCAGCACTTCAGGAGGCTGAGGAGGGCAGATCACTTGAGGTCAGGAGTTTGAGTCCAGCCTGGCCAACAGAGTGAAACCCCATCTCTACTAAAAAACATGTATGTATGTATGTATGTATGTATGTGTGTGTGTGTATGTATATACATGGGTATGTATATATATATGTGTGTGTGTGTGTATATATATATATATATATATATATACTAAAAAATCTTGTATATGTGTGTGTGTATATATATATATAAATCAGCTAGGTATGGTGGCACAGGAGGCCAAGGCAGGAGAATTGCTTGAACCTGGGAGGCAGAGGATGCAGTGCGCCAGGATCACACCACTGCACTCCAGGCTGGGTTACAGAGTACTGTCTTGGAAAAAAAAAAAAAGCAATGCTGACAGCATGGTGGCTCACGCCTATAATCCCAGCACTTTACGGGGCTGAGGCGGGTGGATTACAAGGTCAGGAGTTCGAGACCAGCCTGACCAACATGGTGAAACCCCGTCTCTACTAAAAATACAAAAGTTAGCTGGGCGTGGTGGCACGTGCCTGTAATCCCAGCTACTCAGGAGGCTGTTGGCAGAACAACTGCTTGAACCTGGAAGGTGGAGGTTGCAGTGAGTCAAGATCGTGCCACTGCGCTCTAGCCTGGGCAACAGAGCAAGACTGTGTCTCAAAAAAAAAAAAAAAAAAGCAAGAAGACTGGAAAAGTTGGATCCTCATGGTGGGACTCCAAGGGTTTTCCTTTTCTTCTTTTGCCAAATGTTCTGTCTGTGGCCATGAGATGTTTGTAATTAAAAGACATCTAGGCCCAGTGGCTCACGCCTGTAATCCTAATAATTTGGGAAGCTGAAGTGGGCAGATCACCTGAGGTCAGGAGTTTGAGACCAGTCTGGGCCACAAAGTAAAACACCATCTCTACAAAAAAAAATTAGCCAGATCTGGTGATGGCATCTATAGTCCCAACTATATGGGAGGCTGAGGCAGAAGGATCGCTTGAACCCAAGAGGTAGAGGCTGTGGTGAGTTATGATTGTGCCACTGCATTCCAGCTTAGGCAACAGAGTAAGACCCTGTCTGGAAAAAAAAAAAATTTTATACACAAGAGTGCAGTGTCTGAGAGGGCACCAGAACTGCCATTGCCCAGTCACTCCACATTAGTGTCCCCTGGCCTCCTACTCAGGCTGGCCTGAGTTCCCTAGGAGTTTTCATCCAGTGGGTAGTGGGGAAAGGGGGTGTAGCACCCTTGGCAGTGCCCGCTGCAGATCCCTCTCCCTCTGCCGGGCTCCAGCCTTCTCCTCACCCCTCCCTCCTCTACTTCCTCCAGTGTGCAGAGCTGGTGGCACCTGCTTCCTCAGCGAAGCTTGGGGCTGCTCTTTTTTTTTTTTTTTTTTTTTGAGACAGTGTTTCCGCCCTTGTCCAGGCTGGAGTGCAATGGCGCAATTTTGGCTCACCACAATCTCCGCTCCCTGTTCAAGCAATTCTCCTGCCTTAGCCTCCCAAGTAGCTGTTATTACAGGCATGTGCCACCATGCCTAGCTAATTTTTGTATATTTAGTAGAGATGGGGGTTCACCATGTTGGTCAGGCTGGTCTTGAACTCCTGACCTCAGGTGATCCACCCACCTTGGCCTCCCAAAGTGCTGGGATTACAGGCGTGAGCCACCGTACCTAGCCTTGGGGCTGCTGTTTTACAGCCAGGACTGTCCCTTCCTGGCCTCCCCACATTGCATGGTATTAGTACTCAGGGTCCCTCTAGGTTGAGGGACCAGGAGCCATCTGTAATTTTGTTTCTCAGGGAAAAGGGCCCTGAACTTTGGAGACATGGGCTGGCAAGGTGGACTCTGAAGCAGTCATCTTACAAATTAAACGATGAGACTCAGAAGAGCAAAGTGGCATGCCCCCCAGTCACAGTGGCAGAGCTTGCATTTGAACCCAGAATGGGGCGTGAGGTGACAGATCCCTTGAACAGCAACTGGGCAGGGCCCTGTTCGCTGCCTTAGGGTCAGGGCAGACTCCCATATTCAGCCTTGGGGCTGACTGCAGCCTTAGGTCTGCCAGCCTCCTTAAAGCCTCTGAGCTTCTCACCCTCAGCCCAGCTCCAGGGCTATGAGCGCCTCCTGCCACATCTCAGGCCTGCTGGGGGCTGGGAGGCACTATCTTACCTCAATTTCACAGAGGGAATGAAACCAAAGTTTAGAGAAATAATTTTTTGAGATGGAGTCTTGCTTTGTCACCTAGGCTGGAGTGCAATGGCACAATCTCAGTTCACTGCAACCTCCGCTCCCGGGTTCAAGCTATTCTCCTGCCTCAGCCTCCCAAGCAGCTGGGATTACAGGCGCACGTCACTTCGCCCAGCTGATCTTTGTATTTTTAGTAGAGACAGGGTTTCACCATGTTGTCCAGACTGGTCTTGAACTCCTGACCTCAGGTGATCCGCCCTCCTCAGCCTCCCAAAGTGCTGGGATTACAGGTGTGAGCCACCGTGCCCGGCTTAGTTTAGGGGAATTCTATTAAGCAAATATTCCTTTTTTTTTTTTTTTTTTTGAGATGCTGTTTCACCCTGTTGCCCAGGCTGGAGTGCAGTGGTGTGATCTCAACTCACTGCAACCTCTGCCTCCTGGATTCAAGCAGTCCTCCCACCTCAGCCTCCTGAGCAGCTGGAATTACAGGCATGTGCTACCACACCTGGATAATTTTTGTAGTTTCAGTAGAGACAGGGTTTCACCATGTTGGCCAGGCTGATCTCGAACTCCTGACCTTGGATGATCCACCCATCTCAGCCTCCCAAAAGCAAGTTGTTTTTTCTAGTAGATACCACCATGGTTTGTTCAGTAGCCAGTATTTCTTAAATGTCTATTTCGTATCACCCCTGCCTCCTGCCCTCACAGTCTGCTAGGGAAGACAAACAGACAGAAAAACATAGATGATGGCAGGCAGAGGTAAGGGTGTGGCTGATAAGACTGGGGAGCTGGGAGAGAGACTAACCTTACTGGAGGGGTTAGGGAAGGTGCTCTGGGTGGCATTTAAGCGGAGACCAGGAGGATGAATGGCTGTGACTCATCCCCAAGGTGCACATACAAGTTGGGGGCAGAGCCAAGAGGCCTGCAGGTAGCTTCTGACCCCGATCACACACCTCACTACGCCCTGCAGACACAGCTCAGCCAGATGGCCAAAGAGATAGGGCACAGATAAAGCAGCTTGGAGAGGATCTGGTAGGAAAACTGGAACCCTGACACCCCTGCCTCTTGTCCCTGAAGTTGAGAATAGGACTCCAAGAAGCCAGGTGAAAAAGCAAAACCCACAGGGCATGGTGGCTCACGCCTGTGATCCCGGCACTTTGGAAGGCCAACGTGGGTGGATCGCAAGGTCAGGAGTTCAAGACCAGCTTACTCAACATTGTGGAAACCCCATCTCTACTAAAAATACAAAAATTAGCCAGACATGGTGGTGCTCACCTGTAATCCCAGTTACTCAAGAGAATCCCTTGAACCCAGGAGGCAGAGGTTGTCATAAGCCAAGATCGAGCCATTGCACATCAGCCTGGGCAACAGAGGGCGACTCCATCTTAAAAAAAAAAAAGAGTGAGAGGTCGGGCACAGTGGCTCATGCCTTTAATCCTAGCACTTTGGGAGGCTGAGGTGGCTGGATCATGAAGTCAGGAGTTTGAGACCAGCCTGGCCAACATGGTGAAACCCCATCTCTGCTAAAGACATAAAAACTTAGCCAGGCCTGTTGGCACATGCCTGTAATCCCAGCTACTCAGGAGGCTGAGGCAGGAGAATCACTTGAACCCAGGAGGCAGAGGTTGCAGTGAGCCAAGATTACACCATTGCACTCCAGCCTGGGCAACAGGGCAAGCCTCTCTCTAAAAAAGAAAGAAGAAAAAGAAGGTAAAAGCAAAACCTTTGGCCCCAGGGCTCAAATTTTTAGGCAAAGGCTTTACCCAAGGCCTTGCTCACCCCCAAATCCAAGCCGGTGGTCTGTCTGACCCTAGCCCTGAGCACCATTGTTCTAGGAGTGAGCATGTGACCCATTGGGGCCTAAGGATGTTCTTTCCTGAGACTGGTCAACCTGAGGTCTGTTTCTCTCCAGGGATGACCTGTTTTAACCCCCTGTGCTTTTTGTTTGTTTGTTTTTGAGGTGATATCTCACTCTGTTGTCCAGGCTGGAGTGCAATGGCTCGATCTTGGCTCACTACAACCTCCACCTTTTGGATTCAAGCAATTCTCCTGCCTCAGCCTCCCGAGTAGCTGTGATTACAGGTGCGTACCACCATTCCTGGCTGTTTTGTGTTTTTAGTACAAACCGGGTTTCACCATGTTGGCCAGGCTGGTCTTGAACTCCTAACCTCAAATGATCACCCGCCACGACTTCCCAAAGTGCTGGGGTTACAAGTGTGAGCCACCGCTCCTGGCCCCCTCTGTGTTTTCAACTCTGTATGCAAATGCGTTGACTCAAAGCAGAGATCTGTGCTGCCTTGGGAAGCACAGAGGCATGGGCTTGAAACATGTCAAAGCTGTGAAATCTCTGTATGCATGGCAGAGCACTGAGTTTGGACTCTGACGATCCTAGGATCAAACCCTGCCTCTATCACCAATTTGGGGTATGATCATGGGCAAGTCACTTCCCTTCTCTGGGCCTCTGGTTTCTCAGCTGTAGCATGGAACACCACCTTCATAAGACACTTCTCCCATGAAGATTCCTGGAGCAGGGCAAAACACTCACCACTCAGCAGGCACCATGATGGCGACAGGCAGGAAGGCACAGACCTACATGGAGACCATCACCTCCAATCCTAGCAGCTGTTGCCCATCAGGTGGTGTCTACTAGCTGGTGTGGGATGCAGCCAGGGTCAGCCCAGCTGTGTGGCCTTGGACAAGTTATCCATTTCCCTGAGCTGTTTCTATCTCTGTACAATGGGGATGTGCCACACAGGTCACATGTGCGTGCCTGACAGCGCATCTCGACCCTTCTCCTTCACAACCCCCAGCTCCCTTGAGGACAAATTTCCAAAGCTGGACCCATGCCCCCTTCCTTGACTGTACCCTGTTACCAGATAGCCCTTCACAGACTGCCCCGTGGCTGTGCCAGGCTGGCCCAGCTGGCAGCTTCTGACGTCAGCAGCTAATCCGGGAAAGCTGCCAGCCACAGATAGGGGTGAGCAGCAAAGAAAATCAGAAACAGGGTTTTTTTTTTCTTTTTTGAGACGGAGTATTGCTCTGTTGCCCAGGCTGGAGTGCAATGGCACAATCTCGGCTCACTGCAACCTCCGCCTCCCGGGTTCAAGTGATTCTCCAGCCTCAGCCTCCCGGGTAGCTGGGATTACAGGCATACACACCATCCCAGGCTAATTTTTTGTATTTTTAGTACAGATGGGGTCTCACCATGTTGGTCAGCCTGGTCTCAAACTCCTGACCTCGTGATCCACCCGCCTTGGCCTCCCAAAGTACTGGGATTACAGACGTGAGCCACCGTGCCCAGCCCTAGAAACAGGTTTTAAGATCGGTGCCCTAGCCCCCCAGCCCCCAGCCAGGCCTCCGGGAGCTCTCATCAGCATCTCACTTCAGCAAATCCTCCCAACCATGCATCCTGATGCCCGGTCCCTTCAGGATTAAGTAAGGGCTGAGCAGGAGGCTTTTATTTTAAGCTGCGGCTCTGTCAGCAGGAGCTGGGCACACAGCAAGCCACTGCTTAGCTGTCCCGCAGGTTCTCCAAACAGAGTAGTGGGTGTCCACTCAGGTCTGGATTCCAGGCCAACTCCAGGAAGTCCAGATTTCAGGGAGGTAGCGGGGACAGCACAAGGGTCAACAGGATTTCAAATCTTTTTTCTCCAGTTGGCTGGCCCTCCCTCTTATGGCATGAGGCCAGGTGCACCATTCCTCACTGTTCTTATGTCTTCCCAGCATACAGCACCCAGGATGGTGCTATGGTTTGAATGTGTCCCCCAGAACATGTGTGTTGGAAACTTAATCCCCAGTGCAATAGTGTTGAGAGATGGGGCTTAATGGAGGGTGTTTAGTTTGTGAAGGCTCTACCCTCACGAATGAATATAAAAGAGCTTGAGGCTGCAAGTTTGAGCTCTTGCTCCCTTCACCATGGGATGCTTTCTGCCATGTTATGACACAGTAAGAGGGTCCTCACCAAATGCAACCCTCGATCTTCGGCTTCCCAGCTTTCCCAAGCTGTGAGAAATAAATCTCTGTTCTTACAAATTACCCAGTCTCACAGGGCATGGTGGCTCATGCCTGTAATCCCAGCACTTTGGGAGGCCAAGGCAGGTGGATCACCTGAGGTTGGGAGTTTGAGACCAGCCTGGCCAACATGGTGAAACCCCATCTCTACTAAAAATACAAAAATTAGCTCAACATAGTGGTATGCACCTGTAGTCCCAGTTACTCGGGAGGCTGAGGCACAAGAACTGCCTGAACCCAGGTGGCAGAAGTTGCAGTGAGCCAAGATCACACCACTGCACTCCAACCTGGGTTACAGAAAAAAAAAAAAAAAAAAAGTACTGTCTCAAATATTCTGTCATAGCAGCACAAAATGGGATTGGGCACGGTGGCTCACAGAAAGAAAAAGAGAAAAGAAAAGAAAAAGATTTGCTGAGAAACATCCTTTTAATTTGGGTAAAAAATAAATAAATAAATAAGGAAAAAGAAAGAGAGAAGGCTGGGCACGGTGGCTCACACCTGTAATCCAAGCACTTTGGAGGCCAAGGAGGGCGCATCACCTGAGGTCGGGAGTGCAAGACCAGTCTGACCAACATGGTGAAACCCTGTCTTTATAAAAATAAAAAAAAAGAGAGAGAAAGAAGGAAAGAAAAAGAAAGAGAGAGAGGAAGGAAGAAAGGAAAAGAAGAAAGAAAAAGGGAAAGGAAGAAAGAGAAAGAGAAAAAGAAGGAAAGAAAGAAAATAAATTTATTTTTTGTAGAGACATTGTCTTGCCTGGCCTCAAACTCTTGGCTTAAGTGATCCTCCCACCTTGACCTCCCAAAGTCCTGAGATTACAGATGTGAGCCACCGAACCTTGCCTTTCTTCCTCTCTACCCTTGGCAGTCAAGTCTAGGTTTTTAACCCATTTTCTCCTCCTGGGTCTCCCCAACTCCTTTGCATCTCAGAGGCGTTGCACTTGCTGTCCCATCTGCCTGCAGTGCGTGCTCCCACATCTCCTCAGCTTCTCTCTGTTCTCACTGCCTGGCCTGCCCAAGCACAGCATGCAGTAGCTGCTCCCCAAATATCTGCTGACCCAGCTTCAGGGAGGATGACAGCACCAGAGCCGAGTGTGGCAGGGGTGCTGTGTCACCACCAGGTGGCGTTGCAGACACATCCTGGGCAGTGACCTCGAGTCCAGCCTCCAGATCTGTCCTCTCAGCAAAGCCTCCACAGCCCTCCGTGCCAGGCAGTACTGTGGACACCAGCTGACTCAGCCGCCGCCCCTCCTGCCGTCCAATGGCCACTGGCGGCCATGGTCCAAGAGCATGGACAGAAGCCTGGGAGGGAGGGAGGGCTGGCTGCTACCCAGAGCCTGTGCTTCTAGGCTCCTTCTGGGGAGGGAGGAGACGTGCAGGGAGTTGGTGGGGGACCGGAGCTTGGTCAGAGCCAGGCATCAGGGATGAGGGGTTCTGCAGAGGCCTGGGACTTGGAGTCTATCTGCTGCCTGGATTTGTAACTCACCACCCCCAGTCCTCCGTATGCCTTTGATAAGCCTGGCTGTGAGCCTCAATTTCCCCACCTGTCAAAAAGAGAGAATAGGCTAGGCATGGTGGCTCACGCCTGTAATTCCACTGCTTTGGGAGGCTGAGGTGAGCAGATCACTTGAGGTCAGGAATTCGAGACCATCCTGGCCAACATGGTGAAACCCTGTCTCTACTAAAAATACAAAAAAATTAGCTAGGCATGGTGGCAGGCCCCTGTAATCCCAGTTACTTGGGAGGCTGAGTCAGGAGAATTGCTTGAACCTGGGAGGAAGAGGCTGCAGTGAGCAGAGATCGCACCACTGCACTCCAGCCTGGGCAACAGAGCAAGATTCTGGCTCAAAAAAATAAATAAATGAAATTTAAAAGGGAATGAATATAGGCAAGAACTGGAACCCCACGGGGTGCATGGAGCAGGCCTGCCGTATCAGGAAGAGGCCAAGGAAGGGGCTTTTTCAAGGGCCTCCTCGAGTGGGGGTGGTGTGTGCAGGTACCTATGTGTGTGGATTTGGGGAAAAGGCAGGTGGACAGGACACCAGAGGCCCCTGGGGCCTCAGTACTGCCTTTTCAAGTGGGACAAGGTCTCTGGGACTTCCCCTGCCCTGAGGCCGAGCCTGAGTTGCCCGAGTGCCTGTGTCTGACTATGTGTACTGTTGGGTCTGTGTGTGTCTGTGACTGTTCCTGGGTATATGTGTATGTCCAACTATGGCAGGTTTAGAGTATGTGTGTATCTGTGCAAATGGGTCTGTGTGTGTCCACACCAGGGACCCTCTCACAGGGCACCAAGAGCTTTCATATCCATGCCAGGAGGGGCCCACAGGGACTGGGGCAGCTGCTCAATTGGCAGCTGGGGCAGTGCCCTGTGAAGGCTCTGGGGCACTCTGCTTCTCTTCCAGTCCCCCCACCTCCACCCCTCGTCCTTGGTAACTGGATCTTCTCTCTCCAGCTCTCCCCAGGAAGGACCCAGTGCTTCCTGATTTGCGTGAGATTTACATACATTTGGATTTAGATCCCTGCTTCCCTGAGGCATACAGCATTGTTCCCACTCCTGCCACAGTAGTCAAGCAGGCTGTGGACTTCTTCAGCATAAGGGGGTCCAGGGATTAAGCTGGAGGGGCCCAATCTCCAGGCTCCCCTCTTCCCCATGCAGATTCAGCCTGGCTCTTTTCCTGCTCAAGAGATGTAATTATTTAATTAATTAATTGATTTTTTGAGACTGCGTTTCACTCTGTTGCCCAGGCTGGAGTGCAGTGGCGTGATCTTGGCTCACTGCAACCTCCACCTCTCGGGTTCAAGTGATTCTCCTGCCTCAACCTCTCAAGTACCTGGGATTACAGGAGCACACCACCACACCCGGCAAATTTTTGTGTTTTTTGAGACGGAGTCTCACTCTGTCACCTAGGCTAGAGTGCAGAGGTGCGATCTCAGCTCATCACTGCAACCTCCACCTCTGGGGTTCAAGCGATTCTCCTGCCTCAACCTCCTGAATAGCTGGGACTACAGGCGCAGGCACCACCACACCCAGCTAATTTTTTTTTGTATTTTTAGTAGAGACGGGATTTCACCATGTTGACCAGGCTGATCTCGAACTTCTGACCTTATGATCCACCCACCTCAGCCTCCCAAAGTGCTGGAATTACAGGTGTGTGCCACCACACCCGACTAATTTTTTTGTATTTTTAGTAGAGATGGGGTATCACCATGTCGGCCATGCTGGTCTCGAACTCCTGACCTCAAGTGATCTGCCTGCCTCAGCCTCCCAAAGTGCTGAAATAACTGGTGTGAGCTCCCGTGCTCGGTAATGTAATTATTAAGCACTTACTGTGTATCAGGTTTTTTTTTTTTTTTTTTTTTTTTGTCGACGGTTTTGTTCTTTTATCCAGGCTGGAGTGCAGTGGCGTAATCTCGGCTCTCCGTGCCTGCTCTGCCTCCTGGATTCAAGTGATTCTCCTCCCTTAGTTGCCTGAATAGCTGGGATTACAGGTAACCACCATCACGCCTGGCTAATTTTTGTATTTTTAGTAGAGACAGCGTTTTATCATGTTGGCCAGGCTGGTCTTGAACTCCTGACCTCAAGCAATCCACCCGCCTTGGCCTCTCAAAGTGCTGGGATTACAAGTGTGAGCCACCACACCAGACCAGATTTTTTTTTTTAATTGAGATAGTGGTCTCCCTATGTTGCCCAGGCTGGTCTCAAACTCCTGGGCTCAAGCCATCTTCCTGCTTCAGCCTCCCAAAGTGCTGGGATTACAGGTATGAGCCACCCGCCGGGACAGCAGATACTTTCTATACCCATTCATTTCATCCTCACAACAGCCCTTTTCACTATCCTTTTTTTTTTTTTTTTTTTTTTTTTTTTCCCCGAGACGGAGTTTCGCTCTTGTTACCCAGGCTGGAGTGCAATGGCGCGATCTCGGCTCACCGCAACCTCCGCCTCCCGGGTTCAGGCAATTCTCCTGCCTCAGCCTCCTGAGTAGCTGGGATTACAGGCACACACCACCATGCCCAGCTAATTTTTTTGTATTTTTAGTAGAGACGGGGTTTCACCATGTTGACCAGGATGGTCTCGATCTCTTGACCTCGTGATCCACCCGCCTCGGCCTCCCAAAGTGCTGGGATTACAGGCTTGAGCCACTGCGCCCGGCCCGGTCTCGATCTCTTGACCTCATGATCCACCCGCCTCGACCTCCCAAAGTGCTGGGATTACAGGCGTGAGCCACTGCACCCGGCACTATCCTTATACTCATTTTACAGATAAGAAAACTGAGGTTGAGAGCAATTGACTTGGCTGAGACCACACAGTTAAGTAGGATTTGAACCCAGCTCTGGTGAACTTTCTGCTGACATGGATGGAGTGTGGGCATAGGAAGGCGGCCTAGGCACCTTCTTTCTTGGCTCCTGCCCTTGAGTAACAAACCTGCCTCTTGCTCTTTTGGATCCAGGGTCACTACGTCCCCTGGGGAGATACGGTGGTGGTGGTAGCAGGCTTTTTTTTATTTTTTTATTTTTATTATTATTATTATTATTATTTTTTGAGACGGAGTTTCGCTCTTGTTACCCAGGCTGGAGTGCAATGGCGTGATCTCGGCTCACCGCAACCTCCGCCTCCTGGGTTCAGGCAATTCTCCTGCCTCAGCCTCCTGAGTAGCTGGGATTACAGGCGCGTGCCACCATGCCCAGCTAATTTTTTGTATTTTTAGTAGAGACGGGGTTTCACCATGTTGACCAGGATGGTCTCGATCCCTTGACCTCGTGATCCACCCACCTCGGCCTCCCAAAGTGCTGGGATTAGAGGCTTGAGCCACCGCGCCCGGCCTACTGTTTTTTTTTTTAATTTTTAGTAGAGACGAGGTTTCACCACGTTGGCCAGGCTGGGCTCGAACTCCTGATCTTGTGATTAGCCTCAGCTTCCCAAAGTGCTGGGATTATAGGCGTGAGCAACCACCCCTGGTCTGCTAAGTGCTTTTCAAACAATTTCTCTAACAGTCTTTCTCACAACCCTTTATGAGTTACACCTTGTTATAAACTTCATTTTACAGGTGAGAAAACTGGGGCACAGAGAGTTGAAGTGACTAGCCCAAGATCACACAGCTAAGAAATGTTACAGGCAGGACTCAAATTGAGATCTATCTGGGTCCAGAGTCTGCGCTTTTATTCTCTGTGTTGCACTGAACTGAATTATCAAGAAATTGATATTTTAGCCAGGCATGGTGGCTCATACCTGTAATCCTAGCACTTTGGGAGGCTGAGGCGGGTGAATTGCCTGAGCTCAGGAGTTTGAGACCACCCTGGACAACATGGTGAAACCCTGTCTCTGCTAAAACACAAAAAATTAGCCAGGCGTGGTGGTGGGCACCTGTAGTCTCAGCTACTCGGAAGGCTGAGGCAGGAGAATTGCTTGGGCTCAGGAAGTGGAGGTTGCAGTGATCTGAGATTGCACCACTGCACTCTAGCCTGGGTGACAGAGCAAAACTCTGTCTCAAAAAAGATTGCCAACTCTGGCTGACTGGGCTGGGCAATCTCACCTCTCTGGGGCTGGAGAACAGACACACCGTGGATTCTATCAGCTGCCAATGCCTGGGTCACTCCTCCCCTTTGAGCCTTAGTTTCCCAATTTATTAAAAGAGGATTCGGAGCTGGAAGTGGTGGCTCACACCTGTAATCCCAGCACTTTGGGAGGCTGAGGCAGGTGGATCACCTGAGTTCAGGAATTTGAGACAGCCCTGGCCAATAAGAGCAAGTAATCCCAGCTACATGGAAGGCTGAGGCAGAGGAGCCCATGACATGGAGGCTGCAATGAGCCAAGAATGCGCCATTGCACTCCAGCCTGGGCAACAAGAGCAAAACTCCATCTGAAAACAAACAAACAAAAAAAAAAAACCAAGGATTCTGGTCCTTGCCCAGCTTCCTATGACAGCTATGAGGATAGAAGAGTTGAGGCTGCCATTTTCAAATGTTTTTTGAAGTAGAATGTCATTTTCACCCATAATCTTATCCGGAAGGCCAACATATGAAACAGGTAAGTGGGTGTTTCGTCAGCATAAATTCCTAAGCTCAAGATGGGGACAGAGCGTTAGTCTAAAGTTACTCCAGAGGGTAAATGTGTGACATTTGTGATGGACATACACCCTGCCCAGGGTGTGGGCAAGGCCAGGGTGCTTTCAAAAAGCTTTTTAAAAAATGAATTCAAAGCCAGCTTTGGTGACAGCTCTAAGGCCCAGGTAGGGGCTCCAAGTGTTCACACGGCCCATTTCATGATCCTCACCCCCCTGTCATCTGGGCTTCAGGCTCCCTTTTGGAGGCCCAAGGAAGCTGGGGTCCACCTCCAGGCACCACCCATCTGTTTACTTCTGCAGGTCTGAATCCAATGGCCAAGATCAGTCGGCCAGTGACCTGGCTCCCCACAACCTCTCAGAAGCCTGAGGGCTGCAGATTGGGCAACAATCTGTGTGGAGAAGCCTTCAAGGACCAGCCTGTGGCTCGGCTGGGATGTGGGAAGCAGGGCAGGTAGGCTGAGATAGGGTAGGATGGGTGGCGGGTAGGGAGCTGGCCAAGGCCTGTGTGTTTAAAAATAAATCCTGTCGGCCTGGTGACATCACTGGAGCACAGGATGTCCCTGGCAGGGGCTGGGGGTGGCAGAGGGGACATGGCAGGGGGTAGGACAGAGAGGGTCCTGATCTGCCAGTTCTGTTTCTGGAAGCGGGGGGGGGGGGGGGGGTGTGTGTGTGTGTGTGTGTGTGTGTGTGTGTGTGTGTGTGTGTGTGTTTGAGGGAGTCTTGCCCTGTTGCCCAGGCTTGAGTGCAGCGGCGCAAACGTGGCTCACTACAATCTCTGCCTCCTGGTTCAAGCCATTCTCGTGCCTCAGCCTCTGAGTAGCTGGGATTACAGGTGCACGCCACTATGCCCGGCTAAATTTTTGTATTTTTAGCAGAGATGGGTTTTTGCTGTGTTGGCCAGGCTGATCTCGAACTCCTGGCCTCAAGTGATCTGTACACCTCAGCCTCCCAAAGTGCTGGCATTACAGGCGTGAGCCACCATGCCTGGCCCCCTTTGTGTGTTAGAGAGAGCCGGCCTGGTTTGTCCTGGGGCAGAGGGGCTGCCAGAGCCCCCTCCCCACTATACACTCAGGAGCATTCCATATTGCATCTGTGAAAACTGAGGCCCAGAGAGTGCGTGACTTTCCTGAGGCTCCACTTTGAGTGAGCTGGCAGCTTCAGGACTCCAGTCAGCACTGCTGGCTTCTCCTGAAGTCTGGTGGGCACAGCTAGGAGGAGCACTGGGGAGAAGGCTCACCCAGACGGGGTTTGGGGGATGCATCAATTGAGTCAATGCCTAGTAAGGTGCTGACAGGGGCTGTGCATCAGACAAGCCCCTCTCGCCTGGCCATTGCCTCTGCGCCTCACTCACCCCGAAGAGGGACTAGGCAGGGATTAGTACTGCCCCCATTTTACAGAAGAGAAACCCGAGACCCAAAGGGACAAAGTGATCTGCTCCAGGCCACACAGGAAGCACATCATGCCCAGCTAGAACGGGGTCTGGTCTCTCCTGACAGTCTCCAGCTTAACTGCTGATAGAGAGCCAGGTCCACAGCTGAGGTGCAGTCAGGGTGGGGGAAAGAGGGGTTGCCATAGAGATACAGGGAAGGGGTGGGAGGGAGCCCTGTGCCTCTGCTCTTCTGGCCTCCTTCAGGTCCCTCCTACTTCTTACCCCTTTTCCATAGGGCTTGCACTCTTGCTGCACTCAGGACAAAGTCCAGCCTCCTTGCCAGGCCAAGGCTCTCCGGGCACCTCAGGCCTCATCTCGCACCAAACCAATGCACTCTAAGCTCAGTCTCACCAAAGACCTCACAGTTCCCTACAGCGATTGCTATTTCAGGCCTCTGAGCAGTGGAACAAGCTGTTCCCTCTGCCTGGGATGCCCCTCCCGAATCTTCTGGGATAACTCCTCTTCATCCTTCAAAATTCAACTCTGAGCCCTCACTGCTCCACCAGACCTCCATCATGATTGTGATTGCAATTGTGATATGTTTGCTGCCTGCCTTTCGTCCTATACCAACAACTCTTTTAGAGGAGGAAGTGTGTTTTATTCATCTCTCCATGCCTAGTGTCTAGCTAGGGCCTGCATAAAGGAATTAAACTGAGTCCTGATTCTTCTGTACCCTCCTCACTAGGGACTTTGTCCAAGTCACACCCCCTCTCTGAGCCTTGATTTTTATTTATTTATTATTATTATTATTTCGAGACAGGGTCTCACTCTGGTTTTCCAGGCTGGAGTGCAATAGTGCAATCTCAGCTCACTGCAGCCTTCACCTCCCGGGTTCAGGCGATTCTCCTGCCTCAGCCTCCCTGAGGCCCCCTCCTCCTCAGCTGGGACTACAGGCACGTACCGCCATGCCCGGCTAATTTTTTGTATTTTTAGTAAAGACGGGGTTTTGCTAAACTGGCCATGCCTGTAATCCCAGCTACTCTGGAGGCTAAGGCAGGAGAATGGCTTGAACCCGAGAGGCAGAAGTTGCTCTCAGCCGAGATCATGCCATTGCACTCCAGCCTGGGCAACAAGAGCGAAACTCTGTCTCAAAAGAAAAAACTTATAAATAAATAACATCCAGCTTCGCGGAGCGAGGTTGGCGAGAGAAGCGGCGAGGGCCGCCTTGGGGCCTCAGGGGCGGAAGAGGCGCCGCAGCCGGGCCCTGGGGCGGAAGTCCCTGGCGGAGGTGAAGTCCGCGAAGGAGGAGGAGGGGGCCTCAGGGACCTCAAGGCTGAGGCCCCGCCCGGGCGGGGCGGGAGGTGTGAAGATACTAGGCCTCCGGCGAGGGCAAAGGGCGTACGGGGCGCGAGGGGCCGCCGAGGGGTCGTGGCCACCCACCCTGCGGGCGCCTCTCCACTCCCGGAACTGCTTTGGGAGTCCGCCCCGGTCTCGCTCCCCGCAGGTGTCCTCCCCGCCCCCAGTCCCAGCGGACTCAGCGGCCCACACGACGGGTGCGGAGGAGGCCGCGCTGGTGTCACGAGGACGGAACAGCAGTGCTAGTCACGCGAGGGGTCGCCCCGGAGCTCCCCCGACCCAGTCCCTGACGCCGCCGCCCCGCCCCGCCCCTCGCGCTGCTCGTTACGTAATCCCCCTTCCCCTCCCCACCTTCCCCCGCGGGCGGGGCACCCTGCTCCGGCACCGCCTTGCCCGCCTCAGAGCCGTCGAGTTCCGCTTTGCGCCCAAGGAGAAACTGAGGCCCCTCTCCAGCAGGGTACGGCGGGTGGTGCCCGCGGCGGGGGCTGTGGCCGCCCTCTCTAGGATCCTTGGGTCCCTAGGGGAGCCCAGACTGCGGGGAAAGTCCCAGCTCCGCCTGGGGGCCTCGGCTTCTTCCTTTGTACAGCACTCTCCCTCCCTGGCCTGGACTCTGGGGGCTCTGGAGCCTTCCGAGGCCGCTCCACCCACGACATTTGCACCTGGGCCACCATGTGCCTTAAATTCTAAAGTCGGACGGTGACGCTAATTGGGGGCTGGTTTCTCCACCTTCCCCTGGGTGACCTTGGGCAGATTTTGCCTCTTCGAGCCTCATTGTTTCCACCTGTCTAAAACGTCCCCGTACTTCTAGTGTGGTGGGGAAGAACAGCATGTCGGCACCCGGTGAGTACTTAGCCAGGTAGCTGTGAACTCTCCTTATCCACCCCTCCCCGCCGGGGACCTGCCACAGTGCCAGACCTGGACCTGGTTAGGTGGTGCCCAGCTGGGCCAGTCAGCTCCCTGTGGACCTTGGCCTTTGCCCTGGGAGCACGCGGTCCACGCCTGCCCTGTGGCCAGCAGCTGCAGACGGGGCTGGTGCTGTGTGCCCTGGTGGTGCTGGGGGGTGGGTGCTTCCCAGTCACCCTCCTTACAAGACCCTGGGAGCACCTGAGGGTCTCTTGCAGTCCCATTCCTTGTCTTACTGAGATAGCTCACCCAAAGCCTGTTTTGAGCACCTAGGAAGAGCAAGCTTTGGGATGAGGAAGGTATCTGCCCAGGCCTTCTGTGAGCTGCTCAGACACTGGGAACTTCAGTGTCTTCATCTCTTCCTTGGGCACACATATCATACCTCCTGCTTGGCCCCTGCCAGTAGGAGATGAAATTCCACTCTCCCTGCTCCCACAAATTGGCCTGGACATGAGCCCAGGGCTTTATTCTCATTTTACCTTTTTTTTTTCTTTTTTGAGGCAGAGTCTGCTCTGTCGCCCAGGCTGAAGTGCAGTGGCATGACCTCGGTTCACTGCAACCTCTGCCTCCCGGGTTCAAGCATTTCTGTTTCAGCCTCCCGAGTAGCTAGGACTATAGGTGTGCACCACCATGCCTGGCTAATTTTTGTATTTTTAGTAGACGTGGGGTTTTGCCATGTTGACCAAGCTGGTTTTGAACTCTTGACCTCAAGTGATCCTCCTGCCTCAGCCTCCCCAAGTGCTGGGATTACAGGCATGAGCCACCACGCCCGGCCTCATTTTACCTTTGAGCAAATGTATCCAGGCCACACACCACCAGCCCCACCTTTGCAACTGAGTAAACCAAGAGGTGGAATCACTTCTCCAGGCAGGGTGACCAGTCATCCTGATTTGCTGGAAACTGAGGGGACTCTGGGCTTTTGTGGGAAAACTGGGAGTTACCCTATCTGCAGGCTACACACCTGGCAAGTGACAGTGCCCATGTTCAAAGTCTAGCTGCAGAGCCTGTGTGTGGCAGCACCAAACTATATTGCCTTCAAGTTTTTGTTTGGTGAATTAATGAATGCAAATGAGTGAATGAAACATTCCCTCTCACTACCCCCCTCAGCCCTCCTGAGCACCTTGGCTCATGTGCCTTAATCGGAGTCTGGACTCTGCCAGCAGCATCCTGTGGGAGGCTGGATGGCTGGTTCCACTGCTGAGTCCCAAGGAAACCCTTGGCCCCTGCTTGGTTCAGCCTCAGCCTTCAGGAACCCACCAGGGTCCACCCAACTGGCTCTTTGTTACCCTCTGCCTATGGGGGAGGCTGGGTTCCCACCTGGGGAGGCACTCAGTCCCGTTATATCAGTGGTTTGGATTTAGACTTATCACTTTGCTTCTTGGAGCTCAGTTTCCTTACCTATAATATCATGTGTTGGTTGGGCATGGTGGCTCACGTCTGTAATCCCAGCACTTTGGGAGTCCAAGGCGGGCAGATCACCTGGGCTCAGGAGTTCGAGACCAGCCTGGCCAACATGGTGAAACCCTGTCTTTACTAAAAATACAAAAATTAGCTGGGTGTGGTGATGTGCACCTGTAATCCCAGCTCTTCAGTAGGCTGAGGTATGAGAATCACTTCAACCCAGGAGGTGGAGGTTGCAGTGAGCCGAAACTGTGCCACTGCACTCCAGCCTGGGTGACAGAGTGAGACTCCATCTCAAAAAAATAAAGTAAAATAAAATAATAATAAAATTAAAAAATCACAGTGTTGGTCAGGCATGGTGGCTCGTGCCTGTAATCCCAGCACTTTGGGAGACCAAAGCAGGCAGAAAGCTGGAGCCCAGGAGTTTTGAGACCAGGCTAGACAACTTAGGGAAACAGCTTCTCTACCAAAAATAAACAAATCAGCCGGGCATGGTGGTGCACACCTGTGGCCCTAGCTACTTGGGAGGTTGAGGTAGGAGGATTGCTTGAACCCAGGAAGCCAAGACTGCAGTGAGCCATGATTGTGCCACTGCACTCTTACAGAGCAAGACCCTGACTCAAATAAATAAAAATAAAGTGAGGGTGTTAATACCTGTCTACCAGGTTGCTGCCAGGATTTGGGACAATACAGATGAAGCTGTTGGCACACAGGATACCCTTAATAAATAAATGTAGCCGGGCGCGGTGGCTCAAGCCTGTAATCCCAGCACTTAGGGAGGCCGAGGCGGGTGGATCACGAGGTCAAGAGATCGAGACCATCCTGGTCAACGTGGTGAAACCCTGTCTCTACTAAAAATACAAAACATTAGCTGGGCATGGTGGCGTGTGCCTGTAATCCCAACTACTCAGGAGGCTGAGGCAGGAGAATTGCCTGAACCCGGGAGGCAGAGGTTGCGGTGAGCCGAGATCGCGCCATTGCACTCCAACCTGGGTAACAAGAGTGAAACTCCGCCGGGTGCGGTGGCTCAAGCCTGTAATCCCAGCACTTTGGGAGGCCGAGGCGGGTGGATCACAAGGTCAAGAGATCAAGACCATCCTGGTCAACACGGTGAAACCCCGTCTCTACTAAAACTACAAAAAAATTAGCTGGGCATGGTGGCGCGTGTCTGTAGTCCCAGCTACTCAAAAAAAAAAAAAAAAAAAAAAAAGAGTGAAACTCCGTCTCAAAAAAAATAAATAAAAATAAGTAAATGTAATGATTACTTATTAATGTGAATGTGACAGTACTAGCATACTTTACTCCGTGAAGCACTTTGTGAGTTACTATCCTAAATGCCATCTATGCATTCATGCCCTGGGAAGATGGGTTTCAGAATGGTGCCCCGGCCAAGGTCACACAGTCAGCAAGGTGCTAAGCCAGCATTTGTGGGATTCTGCATTCTTGTAGAATTTAGTTCAAATGATGGCAGTTGTTCATGATCTGGGGAAACTAAGGCAAGAGGAAGAGAGTGACTGCTGAGGTTCCCTGCTTCCAGAAAGCTGGCCCTCTCCTTGACCAAGGTGGCAGGACAGGTTGTAAGAACAAGCCCTTTGCTCAAGCTGGGCTGCCTGCCTCCAGTCGGCTGGCTGCCTGTGTCCTCTGCCAGCCACTGTTCCCTGTTGGCCAGCCAAGCTGTAGAGCAGTCCAGGACATTGTGTCCAGAGAGAGGGCCAAGCAGGCCCACCCCCAACCGTGGCGTTCACCTCCCTCCCTGCCCCTCTGGGCCTTGGGCCAACTTGGCCTGTCCCCAGCCCTGGTATGAGCAGGACAGAGCCGCCCTCACAGAGGCAGCTCTGAGGGCAGTGCCTCAGCTCCTCCCGCCTCACTTCGAGCCCTGCTTAGGAGGGGTGCCCCCACTGCAAGCCCTGCTGTCTCTCCAGAAGATATCCCTAGTCCCAGGGGATAGACTCTCCAGGGTGCCACTCAGGACGAGCCAGCTGGGCTCTTGAGATGCCTGTTTTTCTGCCCGTGGCATGTTTGCTGCTTGTGTCCCAAAATGCCAGCTGAGGCAAGGGGAAAGGCCCCCTTCACAGAGCATCAGCTGTATGGGAGCCCAGTGCCCAGGTGAGCTGGACACAGCCTTGTCTCCCATCTTTATGGATGAGAAAACTGAACTGTGAAAAGAGAGTGGGATTCACACAAAGCCACACAGCCATGAGCTGAGACTGCAGGAAGGGGCTGAGTATCGGAAACAAGTAAGGGTGGGGGAGCAGTCTCAGGGGAAAGGGTGGTAGCTCATGCCTGTGATCCTAGTACTTTGGGAGACCAGGATCTTGAACCCAGGAGTTTGAGACCAGCCTGGGAAACATGGTGAAACCCCGTCTCTAAAAAAATACAAAAATTAGGCTGGTGTGGTGGCATATACCTGTAATCCCAGCTACTCAGAAGCCTGAAGTGGGAGGATCACCTGAGTCTGGGAAGTCAGGGCTGCTGTGAGCTGTGATCCCACCACTGCACTCCAGCCTGGGGGACAGAGCCAGATCCTATCTCTGTATAAATAAATAAATAAGGCTGGGTCTGGAGGCTCATACCTGTAATCCCAGTGCTTTGAGAGGCCAAGGCGGGTGGATCACCTGAGGTCAGAAGTTCGAGACCAGCCTGACCAACATGGTGAAACCCTGCCTCTACTAAAAATACAAAAATTATCGAGGCATGGTGGTGTGCGCCTGTAGTCCCAGCTACTCTGGAATCTGAGGCAGGAGAATCACTTGAACCTGGGAGGTGGAGGTTGCCATGAGCTGAGATTACGCCACTGCACTCCAGCCTGGGCAACAGAGTAAGATTCCGTCTCAAAAAAAAAAAAATGTTTTTATAAAGGTGTGGCTTTGACTCAGCGTTTTTGTTTTGAGAAGCAGTCATGCCGTGTGTGTCACTGTCATTTTTTTTTTTTTTTTTTTTTTTTTTTTTTTTTTTTTTTGAGACAAAGAGTTTTGCTCTTGTTGCCCAGACCGGAGTGCAGTGGCACAATCTTGGTTCATTGCAACCTCCGCCTCCCGGGTTCAAGTGATTCTCCTGCCTCAGCTTCCCAAGTAGCTGGGATTACAGGCATGAGCCACCGTGCCTGCCTAAGTTTGTATTTTTAGTAGAGACCGGGTTTCTTCATGTTGGTCTAGCTGGTCTCGAACTCCTGACCTCAGGTGATCCGCCCATCTTGACCTACCAAAGTGCTGGGATTACAGCTGTGAGGTGAGCAACTGCACCTGGTTGTCAGTAGTTCATTTCTTTTTTTTTTTTTTTTTTTTTTGGAAACAGAGTCTTGCTCTGTTGCCAGGCGCCAGGCTGAAGTGCAGTGGCACGATCTCGGCTCCTGCAACCTCCATCTCCCGGGTTCAAGGAATTCTCCTGCCTCAGCCTCCCAAGTAGCTAGGACCACAGGTGCGTGCCACCACGCCCAGCTAATTTTTGAATTTTTTGGTAGAGACGGGGTTTTACCATGGTCTCGATCTCTTGACCTCGTGATCCACCCGCCTCGGCCTCATTTCTTTTCGTCACCAGTACCATTCCGTAGTATAGATGTGCCAGCATTGCTTCCACTGTTCATGCATTGAAGGATACGTGGGTGTTTCCAGTTTGGGCCTATAACAAAGCTGGTATGAGTATTTGCATATAAGTCATTTTATTTTTCTTTGAGACAGGGACTCACTCTGTTGGCCAGGGTGGAGTGCAGTGGTATGATCACAGCTCACTGCACCCTCAATCTTCTGGGCTCAAGTGATCCTCCCCACTCAGCCTTCCAAGTGTCTAGGACTACAGCTAGGCACCCCCATACCTGGCTAAATTTAAAAAAAATTTTTTGTAGAGAGAGGGTCTTGCTGTGTTACTCAGGCTGGTCTCAAACTCGTGGACCCAAGTGATCCTCCCACCTCGGCCTCCCAAAGATTTGGGATTATAGGCATGAGCCACTGCACCTCACAAAGACTTTCATGCACCTGGCCTTTCATGCATGCAAGTTTTCATAAGGACATACATTTATTCCCTTTTCTTTTCTTTTCTTTTCCTTTCCTTTTCTCTTTCTTTCTTCCCTCCCTCCCTTCCTTCCCTCCTGCACCTCTTTTCTTGACTTGGCCTTGCATGCAAGTCTTAATAAGGACATACATTTATTCCCTTTTCTTCCCTTCCTTTCCTTCCTTCCCTTCCCTCCCTTCCCTCCCTTCCCTCCCTTCCTTCCTTCCCTTCCTTTCCTTCCTCACCTCCCTCCCCTCTCTCTCCTCCCCTTCCCTCTCCTTCCCTCCCCTCCCCTCTCCTTTTCCTTTCTTTTCTTTCTTTCATTATGGAGTCTCACTCTGTCACCCAGGCTGGAATGCAGGGGCACAACCTTGGCTCACTGCAACCTCCACCTCCCAGGTTCAAGCAGTTCTCCTGCCTTAGCCTCCTGAGTAGCTGGGATTACAGGCGTGTGCCCACCACACCCAGCTAATTTATTTTTTGTATTTTTTTGTATTTTTAGTAGAGACAGGGTTTCACCATGTTGGTCAGGCTGGAACTCCTTACCTTGTGATCCATTCATCTCAGCCTGCCAAAGTGCTGGGATTACAGGCATGAGTTCACTGATTTTTTAAGTTTTTTGTAGAGATGGAGTCTTGCCCTGTTGCCCAGGCTGGTCTTGAACTCCTGGGCTTAAGTGATCCTTCCACCTCAGCCTCCCAAAGTGGCAGCATTACAGGTGTTAGCCACCATGCCTGACCATTTTAAATTTTTTGTAGAGATGAGGTCTCACTATGTTGCTTAGGCTGGTCTTGAACTCCTTGGGCTCAAACAATCCTTCTGCATTGGCCTCCCAAAGTACTGAGATTACCGGCATGAGCCACCATGTCTGGCTATATGTTTAACTTTTTAAGAAGCTTCTCTTCCACAATATTTTCCAAAGTGGTTCTACCATTTTACATTCCCATCAGCAGTATATAAAATTACTAATTCCTGCACATCTTCTTCAGCATTTGGTGTGGACAGTCTCCTTCATTTTAACTGTTTTTCAGTTTTGGGGTTTTTTTTTTTTTTTTTTTTGTCCCAGTTGAGACAGAGTCTCACACTGTCACCCAGGCTGTAGTACAGTGGCACGATCTTGGCCCACTGCAGTCTCCACCTCCTGGCTTAATGCAGTTCTGCCTCAGCCTCCCAAGTAGCTGGGACTAAAGGTGTGCACCACCGTGACCAGCTAATTTTTTTGTATTTTTAATAGAGACGGGGTTTCACCATGTTGGCCAGGATGGTCTCGATCGCCTGACCTCATGATCCACCTGCCTCAGCCACTGAAAGTGCTGGGATTACAGGCATGAGCCACTGTGCCAGGCTGCGTTTTAGCTGTTTTAATAGATATGTTCCTTGTTGTTTTAGGCGGAGTGTGGCGGCTCAAGCCTGTAATCTCAGCACTTCGCGAGGGGTTTTACATTTCTGCCTTCTGGATACCTCCGTGGCTTGTTGAAAGAGTTAGTTACACTTGCTATGCCCTTGGCTTCACCCTTCACTCTTATGCCCCTTAGTCTCACTCCTCTTTCCCCTCCCCACTGACTCCCTAAGGCCCCCTCAATGCCAAGTCCAGGTGTCATGTTACCCTGCAGCTCACCCTGCAGCACTTGGTATAAGTGCTGTTCCCCTTTCTTCAGATTCTTCACCCACTAGCTTCTGTCAACCCTCTGAAAAGCCTTCCAGGGCCATGTGGGAGCCTCCTCTGGGTGCATATAGCTCCCTGGGCCTCTTGCCATAGACCTGATGGAGTGTTGAAGTCATGATGGCCTGGGTTTGCCTTCCCCCAACTCTTCCACCAGTAGAAGTCCCCTCCAAGGGCAAGGCCTGGGTCTGCTCCTGCAGTGGTCCTTGCTCTGGGCCTGGTATAAAGGAGGGCTCCAGAGGGTTTGCAGTTGAATATGTGAGAGAAAGCTCTCTTGCTTTCTCTGCCTCTAGCTACAGATGAGGCAACCACGGGGCAAGAAACTTACTGCATATTGAAGAGAAAATCCCAGCTCCCCATCCAGGCTTCAGGCAGGGCCCATGCTGTGGCCCGGGGCCCCTTTCGATCTCCTCTGTGCCACTTGCTTCTTGCTTGCCGCTGGCCTTTTCTTCCCTGAGCCCACCATGCTGTTCCTGCCTCTTGCCCTTGGAAGTGTCTGGTCCTGCTGCTGTTTTCCCTGTTAAGCATGTGACAAGGGATTGTATGCTTCAGGTCAGGTCATGGGTTGAAAGCCCCATTCTTGGGAAGACCTGCCTTGTCTTGTCCATCCAATCTAAGTGTCCACTTGCTCACTAGCCACTGTCACTCGTTGTGATTATCTTACCATCTGCCATTTTTTCATTTGTTTGTTTTCAGTTAATAGAACATTGCTTCAGGAGAGGTTGCCCCTTATTTCTTTATGCCTAGCACAGTGTCCACTGCTTATGGGGGCCCCATGTTGAATGTGGAATTTTGGGGTTTTTTTTTGAGACAGGGTCTCACTCTTGTTGCCCAGGCTGGAGTGCAGTGGCATGATCACATCTCACTGCAGCTTTGACCTCTTGGGCTCAAATGATCCTCCCACTTCAGCCTCCTGAGTAGCTGGGACTGCACTGCAGGTATATGCCACCATGACTGGCTAATTTTAAAATTTTTTGTAGAGACAGGGGTCTCGCCATGTTCCCCAGGATGCTCTCGAACTCCTGGGCTCACGCAATCCTGCCTTCACCTCTCTTAGTGCTAGGATTACAAGCATGAACCATTCCCTCAGCTGAATATTGAGTGTTTAATATAGTGAATCGGGCCAGGCACAGTGGCTCATGCCTGTAATCCCAGCACTTTGGGAGGCCCAGGTGGGTGGATAACCTCAGGTCAGGAGTTCTAGACCAGCCTGGCCAACATGTTGAAATCCCATCTAAAAGAAAAAAAAAAAAAAGAAAGGGAAAAAAAAAAAAAAAGGAATGTAGTGAATCAGGGCAGAGCTGGGAAAAGAGTCCAGATGTCTGAGCCTCTGGGCCAAGACTCTTCTCCCGTCTGGACTTCCCAGCCCTGCCACAGCCCAACAGTAGTTTGAGTAGGTTCTTGTGTCTTGGGTTGGGGGGAGTCCCACCTGATGACATATGGTTCTGTTCAGGGCTCAATCTATCATTCTTTCCTCCCATCTCTGGAAAAAGTGCCACCATACAGGGTCCACCTAGGACCCTCCCCAGGGCTCAGGAGCCAGCCTGGACAACATAGTGAGACCCCCCCATCTCTACAAAAAAAAAGTAAAAAATTGGGTGTCATGGCTTTAACCCGTAGTCCTAGCTACTTGGGAGACTGAGGCAGGAGGATTGCTTGAGCCTGGGAGGTCAAGGCTGCAGTGAGTCATGATCATGTCACTGCACTCCAGACTGGGTGACAGAAGAGGTGCTGGCACAGGGACCATCCTGAATGGCCTAGCTGGATATGGGCCTAGCCCCACTGTCCCCTGTTGTACAAATGGTACAGATGTCAAGAGGGTTCAGAGTTACACAATGAATTGGCATCTTTGGGTACCTAGAACCCAGTTCTCTTTCTGATAGTAATATTCCCCAAATTAAAAATCAGAGAATCAAACAAACAAACAAAAAAACAGAATCAGCCGGGCACAGTGGCTTATGCCTGTAATCCCAGCACTTTGGGAGGTGGAGGCGAGCAGATCATGAGGTCAGGAAATTGAGACCATCCTGACTAACACGGTGAAACCCCATCTCTACTAAAAACACAAAAATTAGCCAGGCATGGTGACATGCGCCTCTAATTCCAGCTATTCGGGAGGCTGAGGCAGGAGAATTGTTTGAATCGGGAGGTGAAGTTTGCAGTGAGCTGAGATCCTGCCACTGCACTTCAGCCTGGGGCAACAGAGCAAGACTCTGTCTCAAAGAATCAGGCCAGGCATGGTGGCTCATACCTATAATCCCAGCACTTTGGGAGACCAAGGTGGGTGGATCACCTGAGGTCAAGAGTTTGAGACAAGCCTAGCCAACATGGCAAAACCCTGTCTCTACTAAAAGTACAAAAATTGGCCAGGCACAGTGGCTTATGCCTATAATCCCAGCACTTTGGGAGGCTGAGGTGGTCACAAGGTCAAGAGTTGGAGAGCAGCCTGGCCAACATGGTGAAACCCTGTCTCTACTAAAAATACAAAAAATTAGCTGATGTGGTGGCATGCAGCTATAATTCCAGCTACTTGGGAGGCTGTGGGAGGAGAATTGCTTGAACCTGGAAGGTGGAGGTTGCAGTAAGCTGAGATTGTGCCACTGCACTCCAGCCCATGTGACAGTGTGAGACTCCATCTCAAAAAAAAAAAAAAAAAAATAATTTTGGTGACAACCCAAATTGGAAAAAAAAAGTACCAAAATTAGCCTGGTGTGGTGGCATATTCCTATAATCCAAGCTACTTGGGAGGCTGAGGCAAGAGAATTGCTTGAGCCCAGGAGGCAGAGGCTGCAGTGAGCTGAGATTGTGCCACTGCACTCCATCCTGGACGACAGAGCAAGAATCCATTTCAAGAAAAAAAAAAATCATAGAATCATCTGGCTTCTTTGTCTAGAGGCTTGAAGACCTCTGACTGGTCCCAGTCTACTCATAGGCCCTGTCCAGGCAAAACTTGGACAAGCTGGCCTGGCCCAGAGAAAGGAGGGAGGCATACCCTCCTTTGTTGTTACCCCAACTCATTCAGGAGGGAGGTGGTGGTGGTAGGGACCAGAAAGTGGCATCCCATTGGCCTAGGAGCACTGAGTCAGGCAATGATGAAGGGAGCAGGTTTCTCTGGCCACCATGACTCACCCCACCCTGCCCACCTGTCTGACTCTTTAGGGAGAAATTCCCAGGTTTTGGGACACACACAGAAAGTCACATTTCATCCTGAGGCAGAAGGCCAGGGCCCTGGAGAGAAGGAGTGGAATTGAGTGTGCTTCGCAGGACGCTGTCTTGCTAAAAGATAAGCAGCCTCCCACCTTGGCAGAGGGCAGGCCTTGGGCAGCCCAGGCTTTGCTCAGAGGACACAGTTTTCTTTTCTTCCCCAGCCTGGTCCTGCCAGTAGGCTCAGGTTTCGGTCTGTATGCTGATGCAAGGAGCATACTGGCCCGGTTTGGCTGGTGGCATTTAAGTAGGGACAATAATGGCCATGATGATGAAAATGATACTTGCTATTCACCAAGTTGTTTACTTCAGGCCAGCCACCGTTCTCTGTACTTTCCACTCATTATTTCATTTAATTTTCACAAGTAGGTACAGTTATCATCCCAATTTTCTTCATTTTTTTTTTGGTCTTTTTTCCCCTTTTTTCATTTTTTCTCTTTTTGAGATGGAGTTTCACTTGCCACCTAGGCTGGAGTACAGTGGTGTGATCTCGGCTCACTGCAGCCTCTGCCTCCTGGGTTCAAGTGATACTCTTGCCTCAGCCTCCCTAGTAGCTCGGATTACAGGCACCTGCCATGGCTAATATTTGTGGGTTTTGTTTGTTTGTTTTTTTGAGATGGAGCCTTGCCCTGTCTTCCAGGCTGATGTGCAGTGGTGGGATCTTGGCTCACTGCAGCCTCTTCTTCCCAGATTCAAGTGATTGTCCTGCCTCAGCCTCCCAAGTAGCTGGGATTACAGGTGTGTGCCACCACACCCAGCTAATTTTTGTATTTTTAGTAGAGATGGGTTTTTGCCATGCTGGCCAGCCAAGCTGGTCTCGAATTGCTGACCTCAGGTGATCCACCAGCCTCAGCTTCCCAAAGTGCTGGGATTACAAGCATGAGCCACCGTGTAGGGCTTTTTTCCACTTTTATGTTTTGTTTTTGATTTCCATTTTCAAGATAAGGGAAGTGAGGTGCCAAGGTAGGTGGAGTGGTTTGTTGGAGGTAACCCAGCAAGAGTGGCAAGGGTGGAATTAGAACCTGCACTTCTAAGGGAGCAGAGTCTAGCCTCTTCCCTGACCCTGATGGGTGCCCTCCTGATGGGGTTCCCTGGGGAGTGGAGGGGCCTTGCTTTGCTTCTTCTTGACTGACTTGTACTTTATTTATTTATGCAACAGTGTCTCACTGTCACCCAGGCTGGAATGTAGTGGAGTGAGTACAGCTTACTGCAGCCTCAACCTCCCAGACTGAAAGTGATCCTCCCACCTCAGCCTCCATAGTAGCTGGGACACAGGTATGCACTACCACACCTGATGAATATTTTTTTTTTCTTTGTTTTTTTATTTTTCTTTGTTTTTTTTTTTGTGTGTTTTTTTTCTTTCTTTTTTTTTTATTAATATTTTTATTTTTTGTAGAGATGGGATCTCCCTCTATTGCTCAGGGCTAATGTTGGTTTCCTGGGCTCAAGTGATCCTCTTGCCTCCCCAAGTGTTGGGATTACAGGTGTGAGCCACCCTGCCCGGCCTGTACTCTTTCTTCACCTCCTTCTGGAAGCCTTCCTCAGTCTCTGGCTCTCAGGTTACCTGTGCATACTTGTCCTGAAGCTGCTTTCCCACCTGTGTTCCCAGGGCAGAGAGTAGATGCCCATGGGTGGTTTGTCAAGGGAGTAAATTAGCCTTTTTCTGAGGAACTGAATCTACCAGAATATTCTTTATTCCCTTGCTGCAGGGCAGGGGCCCCTGCATCCCTTTACCCCTCCAAGTCTCCCCCTCCACCTCTTCAGAGCCAGTGAGCGTTTGCTGAATAAATGGAGGCATGAATGTCTGAACGAGTGATTTATGCCATGGAGAATTGGGGGTTTGTTCAAATATGTAGTGTCTATACTTTCAGAGGGATGGGCCAGGCCAGGAAGGTAAGTCTCGGTTTCTGAGCTGGGTCTCACCCAGGACCTTCCAATGATGGCATGACAGGAAGTGGGAGCAGGTACCTGCCACGTCAGGACCTGTGTCTGCATCAAACAGGAATGAGCAGGTGAGGGCCATCCTGCCGCTGCCATGGAACCCAAGGGTGAGTGGTCAGCCCATACACAGGGATACAGAGACAGGGTGGGCCTCTCCCAGGCAGGAAAGAAGTGAAACCCCTGCCAATAGCCTTGTGTCTGGCAGGCCAGCGCTTTGTTATCCTGGATGGAGGCCTTCCTCTGCTCAATATGCTGTGTGGAGGGGAAGTGGCCCATGGAGGGGCTGGGCCTTCTACGACCTGTCCAGAGGTTGGATGTCCTGGCAGCTTGTAGTTCACAAACTTGGTTGGGGAGCGCTCAGTGTTGCCTGTTTGGGGAGTGAGGGGCCTGAGGAGACCCCCTATCCCACTAATACCCCAGAACTGTTTGCCCCTTACTCCAGTCCAGTGGTGGCAGTGGAGGTGGCAAGGTCATCCCCTGCCACCCTTAACCCAAGTCATTCTTCTATAGCAGTTATAATTGTATCAAATGTGTGTGAGACGTCAGCTCTGGGAAGGCAAGCACTGTGATTTATTCTCCAGTGGACAAGGGCTGACACTGCTCAGTATCACTTGGATTCATAAATGGAAAAATCAGACACAAGTCAAAATCTTTACAACTTACTAGTTTTGTGAATCTAAGGTAATCTAAGTTAGACCCTATTTCTTTTTTGTTTCTTTGAGACGGAGTCTCGCTGTGTCCTCCAGGCTGGAGTGCAATGGCATGATCTTGGCTCACTGCAACCTCCACCCACTGGGTTCAAGCAATTCTAGTGCTCCAGCTTCCCAGGTAGCTGGGATTATAGGCACCCGCCACCAGACCTGGCTAATTTTTGTATTTTTGGAGTAGGGACGGGTTTTCCCTATGTTGGCCAGGCTTATCTCGAACTCCTGTCCTCGAGTGATCTGGCTGCCTTGGCCTCTCAAAGTGCTGGGATTACAGATGTGAGCCACCGCACGCAGCCTATTTCTTAAATTCAAAATGGACACAATCCCTCTGAGGATGAAATAAGATTCAACAGGATGGGGAACGGTGGCTCACATCTGTAATCCCAGCACTTTGAGAGGGAGGCTGAGGTGGGAGGATTGCTTGAGCCCAGGAGTTCAAGACCCTGTCCAATTGAAAAAAAAAAATAAAATAACTTCACAAATATTCTAAGCTCACTTCAGCCCAGGGGCCTTGGCAGTACAGTGTACACTGGTGGGAGATGGTATACAGAGATGTTTCCCTCCTAGATGGGCAGCATTAATGGGCACAGGTCCTGGGAAGGGCAAAATATGGCCTGGGACACTGAGATGGCTAAGCCCCCGAGGAAATCGGCCACTGGCAGAAGGGTGGCTTTCTCTGGGCTGGGCTGTCTTACTCTTAAAGCAGCTCTGAAATTGTCTAGCCAAAGAAAAGGGCTAAGAATCCAAGCACCAGGCTTTTGGACAGATCCTCGCTTATGTGAGGTGTTCTCATCCTTGCCTACATCTAAGGTTCTAGTACTAAGGATTAAGTGCTAGATCTAAAGCAGGCTGGAAGCTGCCCCTCCTCTCCCCAGGAATAGGCAGTTCCTAAAGAGCCATGAAGAGGTACCCCGTTCTCCAGGCTCTGCTCCCAGCCCTGGCGTCACCACCAATTGGCTGAGGGAACTGGAGCAGTTCCTAACTTCGTGGAACAATTTCCAGTGTAGAAAAGCATCTGGGGTGGCAGGAACACTGAAGTATCCTGTGTTGATGGGATGGATAGGTGGTCAAAGAGGGGCACCAGGACAATTATGTACATCCTGGGCTCAGTCACTGTAAGGGGGACCAGTCATTTCTTGGAGCCTATAAGGGCTATGCCAATCCCATTCTCTCCCCAAAGGGACCCCAGAAACCAAGAAAGTCAAGAGCAGGCAGAAGGCTATTATATATCATGCTTTTAATACAAACTTAAAAAAATCTGGAACAATAGAAACTGTACAGATTTGATCTTTTTGTTTTGTTTTTAAACTAACATTTCTAAACACACCAACATCCCATTCCAAAATATTGCACAACATTCTGAATACAAAACCCTTGACTGTATTCCTCCTTCACTAAAGAAAAGTTCATGACCCTGCTCCCCGGGCTCCTCTCCAGGCGTGCCTCAATGCCCCCTTCCCATCCCTAGGGAGAAAACTAGAGAATCTGTAACTCACTGCATTGAGAAAAAGACATCATTCTGGACTAACAGTTTCCATTCTTCACAAGATAATCCACCTTTTGATTTGTTCCTGGGAAAGAGGGATAGACAGAGGATGGGAAAGGGGAGAAAAGGTTTTATTCTCCTCTTTTTTTAAAAGTTTGTTTTTCCTGAAAAAATATGTTTCTCTCATCTTTTTAAGAAAAAATCTTGAAAAGAAAAAAATTATGTTTTTTACGTTAGAAATATACATATATTATATATACCTCTTACATTTTACAAATGTAGCAAATTATTCAATACAAACGGACACCAAAAAATGTAAAAAATAAAAAAAAAAAAGTTTTCCTATGAAACCAGGTAAATTAGTGCAGATTTCTGTTTGTTTTCTTAAAAAAAATAAAATTGAAGCAAAAATGCCTAGATTTGAGACAAGACAGACTGAACTGGGCCCAAGAGCCCAGCACTGGAGTCATGCTCCTGAACACACATTTTTCTCCATATTTCAAAAGACACAAAGGGGTTGGCCTCCCCCATCTCCCTACATGTGAGCAACAAGCTGACCTGGTGCGGGTGGGCGCCTGTGTGTGTGGATGGGAGGAGGGCTAGAAGGGGACATAAGGCAGCATCCAACCTTTCCCAGAGAGAAGCTATCTGCTGGGCCTGTCACCTGTGTGGGAGCCGAGGACAAGGGAAAGGGTGGCCGAGACTGGGCTGGCTCCTGAGAAGTCTAGGGGAACAGATGGTGCTGGGCTGAGAAGCCAGGGGATTGCCTGCCAGGGGAGGTAGAGCTGGTGCCTACTGCAGGGAGAGGAGGCTGGCAGTGCTGGCCTGGGCTGGACCCACTGCCATAGCAGTTGCCTACTTGGGGTCCCTGGGTAGGATGGAGTGAGTGTGGTGCCAGGGGCTTTGGTGATGAGACCCTGACGCCAAGTGCCCCACTTTGCAAAAAGAAAAAGTTCATGACCCTGCCCCCTTGGCTCCTGTCCATGCTTGCCTGGCCTCCTAGGGTGTGAGGAACAAGCCCTCTCGTGGCAGCGGCAGAAGAGCAAGCACTCTCCCATGATCCAGTGCATCACCCGGGAGTGCTGAGTCCCTGTCAGGACACCACTCCTCTCAGCATCAAGGTTGGGGTTGGGTCAGGGCTGTGAGAGGGGACGGCAAGAGGTACCGAGAAATTCTCAACCTGGCAGGGGCACAGATGCACTCAAATACCACCACCGAACAAGAGACCCAAAGTCTCAACTCCAGGCTCAGGGCTGCCCCCTACACACACTAACACCAAAATCCCATTCTGCCTCCCTGCCTACCTGTAAGGGTGCTCAGGTGAGCAGCTCTCACTGAACTAAGGTCACACAACAGGAGGGTTGAAGTCCAAGGACTTCTCATAGGCATCAAGGACTTGGGTGTTTCCTCTGCCCTTCAGAGCTAACCTTTTTTTTTTTTTTTTTTTTTTTTTTTTGGTCAAAAACAAAAGGGCAGATCCCTCCACAGTCTGCAAACCAGTTCCTTCTGCAGTGCTTTCTATGGGAGTGTCTTGGGCTCAGCCACAGTGGTGTCATCCTGCCACGCACACTGCCCTGCAAAAGGACTGCCAATACCCCCAGCCTATTCTCCAGCCTCACACATAAAGAAGCACTTGTTGCAACCCAGAATCACATGCAGAAGGAAAGCTTCACATGGCTTGGAATCCTTTAAAAAAGGACAGCAAACCAAATACACACATACACACACATCCCTCCCTACCCACAACCTCTGGCCTGGGGAAGAAGGGGCCACATGAGGGAAAGAAAGGCCACATGCATCGATAGCCAGGTGGCCAGGGCCATGGTGATGGTCTGGGCCTAGAGAGAATGGTGGGGTGGGGCCACAGGACAGAGATGAAAGGAGTTCCACTAGACAAATGTGAACCTCCCAGTGGTCACAGACATCAGCTCTAAGGGGAGGGTGTCAAGTGGCCAGTTGGTAGCTCTCTGTGGCCCAGCCTGAAAGGGAGCAGGGACTGGGGTCGGACCTATTCAGGTGGCAGGACCCGAGAAGGCCTGCTGAGGTTGGATGGCTTTGAGTGCGAGGATAGCTGGGTGACAGAGGCAGTGACATGAGCCAGCCTCTCCCTGTTTCAGGGAGGATTAGGCTTCAGCTGCAGCTCTTCCTTCCCTGTGAGCTTGGACACACCAATCCTAAACCAGGAGTGTGAAGGAGGAAGGGAGGAGCAGGGAGCAGCAATTCACATCTGGACCATTCTTAGCACAGGAAGCCACTCATTAAAGATGTTATATAGAAAACTACATGTAAGAAGGAAAAAAAAAAGAAATATAAAACCCAAACCAACCAAATAAATCACAGGCCGGTGGGCGAGCAGTGGGGGTGAGTGAAACACACTTCGGTGCTTTGTGGGGCCCTCCCATTCCGTGCCTGGGCTGCATCTTTTTTCTAGAAGTGAGAGTGAGAAGATCGAAAATCTTTTTGTACATTTTTCTTTTCCTTTTTTTGGCCTTTCATTTCCTTTCTCTTTTCTGTGGTCTTGGGTGCTCCTGGCCCTAGGGGCAGGTAGATGGTCAGTTGGCCAGCACCACGGGCTGGAACGGCTGGCTGGGATACTGCATGGTGTTCAGGTTGTAGCTGAGGCCTTCCACGAAGGGTGTCTTCTCCAGGAAGAGGCTGTTGGCACCACCTCCAAATACCTGGGCCATGTCAAAGCTGCTGCTGTTGCAGGTGCCAGCCCCACTGCCTCCAAAAGGGCCTGGGGTGCCACTGCCCTGGCCATCGGCCCCATCAAAGAACAGGCTGGGTGAGCCACCACCATTGTACACAAACTCCTTAGCATTGGGCGAGAGCTGGGATTGAGGGGCTGGGTTGGCCGTGATGAAGTTCAGTGAATGCATAGACAGAGAGAGGCTCTTGTGCTTCAGCAGGCTGTTGGTGGGTGAGCGAGTCATGTGAGGCTGCTGTGGTGGCTGCTGGCCACCCACCCCACTGCTGGCAATACCCCCACCACTTCCTGCCCCGCCCCCCTTCTTCATCTTAGTGGAGCCAAATTTGGTGGCAGCAAAAGAGGCGGTGGTGAAGGTGATGGGCTGGGCGGAGCGGGGAATGAAGGTGGGGCTGGGTGACTGACCAAAGGATGGTGATGGGGAGTTGGACAGGGAGCTGTCCTGGCTGCCGATGGGCACGAACACCTGGGCATCAGGGTTGAAGCTGCTCTTGATCTCCTTGTCCAGCTCAGGGGCACCACAGCCCTCACTGTCATCCAGGTACAGCACTTTCACAGCTCCCTTCTCGCCAATCTGGTAGGACACTTCAAAGGGATCAATCCAGACGCTCAGCTCCTCAGGCACATTGGCCCGCACATCTTCTACTGCTAGGCCACTCCGCTTGGCAGCCAGCTCTACCACAGGGTCCACCATCTCCCCAATGTGAACACAGCGGAAGCCAGAGCCCTTCAGTGGCTTCTCAGGGTACCAGTGGCCTTCATATTTCTTTTTCAAAAGCCGCTCTAGCTCTTCCCCAAACAGGTCTGCCCGGCGCCGGGGCAGCTTGTTGTACAAGTAGGAGATGATGAAGTTCAGGGCCACTTTGATTTCTAGCTGCATGGTCCTTTCCTAGGCAGAGAATCAGCACAGGGCACGTGCACAGCCTTGGGCTCCAGACGGCTCTGGGAAATGAGGATAGGCACCGTGAGAAGATATGCAGAAAGCTGGTGGTAACCAACAGCTAAGGATAGACAGGAAAACACCAACTTTGGATCACACAGACCCAGAAGCTTATTTCTGCCCCACCAGTGACTGTGGGCCCTAGTTTCCTCATCAGTAACATGGGGCTATCATGAAGTTAAGTTAGTTCAAGATATAAACTATCTCACAATGTACCTGGCAATTAAAAGGTAATTGATAAAGTTAGCTACTATTTTTAAGTAATTCTCAAGAAATAGGGAAGCTGTGTTTTCTACCATCTTGAGAATTCAGGTCACTGTATGAATGACACTAAAAAAATCAAGTCCCTTAATCAGGTGGAGAAGAGAAGGCTCTTGCTGTCTCCACAATATCTTGGTAAAGTCGTGCTCCCAAACTGTCAGACTAAGATATAAGTTTAAAATCTTTGGTTGTCCTCCTTAAATGAAAAGGGATACAGGTCACTGTACAGAAAGGAGCACTGCCAATTTTTCACTGGGGGCCTGGACTCCAGTCACATCCATCTGTCATCATGGGCCCCATGGGTGTTATGCTGTCTGGCTCAGTCTGGGTTTGCAGAACTGATTTAAGAACTCCACAGAATGGGCCGGGCGCTGTGGCTCATGCCTGTAATCCTAACACTCTGGGAGGCCGAGGCAGGTGAATTACCTGAGGTCAGGAGTTGAGGACCAGCCTGGCCAACATGGTGAAACCCTGTCTCTACTAAAAAATAAAAAAACTGGCTGGGTGCAGTGGCTCATGCTTGTAATCCCAGCACTTTGGGAGACCGAGGCGAGTGGGTCACCTGAGGTCAGGAGTTCAAGGCCAGCCTGGCAAACATGGTGAAACCCATCTCTACTAAAAATACAAAAAAAATTAGCTGGGTATGGTGGCAGACGCCTGTAATCCCAGCTACTCAGGAGGCTGAGGCAGGAGAATCACCTGAACCCTCCGGGAGGCTGAGTTTGCACCATTGCACTCCAGGCTGGGCAACAGGGCGAAACTTTGTCGCAAAAAAAAAAAAAAAAAAAATTAGCTGGGCATGGTGGCGGGCACCTGTAATCCCAGCTACTTGGCAGGCTGAGACAGGAGAATTGCTTGAACCCGGGAGGCAGAAGTTGTAGTAAGGCGAGATCATGCCATTGCACTCCAGCCTGGGCAACAAGAGCAAAACTCTGTCTCAAAAAAAAAAAAAAAAAAAGAAAAAGAAAAAGAAAAAGAAAAGAGGATGAGCCCCAGGAAAAAGGCAAGACCTGTGACAACCAGAGATGTGGACCAACAAGGGAACTGCTGACTGGAGGCTGCCCCAGGGAAGGAGAGGACAGGAGTGGGAATCTCTGTAGTTTCTGATGAGAATGTAAGTGATGAGGGTGGCAGAGGAAAGAAATTTTCCATCACCCTGCAGCCTCCAGCAGGAACCCATCATCACTCAGTCTCCCAGGGACTGTCTAACCACCTGTCCTCGGCACCAGATCAGATTTATCAAGTGTTTGGAGATGCTTAGAGAAAAGGCAGCCCAAGATAAACACCAGATTGTTATTTTGGGATTCTCTCACAGCCAGATCCCACTGAGGTCAAAAAGGTTTACTCCCTCAGCTTGAGCCAGCTTCATGTCTCAGGAAGATGATTTGTGAGGTCCTGTGAGCCTGTGATCCTAATCTCATTTTCTCCAAAAGGGCAGCTCCAGGGTTCATGCTGAGGGAGAAACTGAACTGAAAGAACTGGCTCTGAGGGGAGGCAGAGCCAGAACATGCTCCTAGCCAGACCTCTGGGCAACGCTGTACTGCTGAGCTAAGCACAGAGACATGACTGCTCCATGATCTGTCAAGGGCAACTTCTGTCCTGTTAAAGATTCCGGGCTGGATCTTGATTCAGATCCTTTCTGGATCCAGTTTGAAGTATCCAGGTGCTAATTTCAGGCTTAGGGATTTTGAGTTTTCTATACCCGCCCCAACACATTTCCCTGTAATTCTCAGGCCTGGGCCCATGGTTCTTAAGGGGCATTTTAATTTAATTTATTTATCTATTTATTTATTTTGAGACTGAGTCTCATTCTATCACTCAGGCTGGAGTGCAGTGGCGTAATCTTGGCTCACTGCAACCTCCGCATCCTGGGTTCAAGTGATTCTCCCACCTCAGCCTCCCAAGTAGGTGGGATTACAGGCACATGCTACCATTATCTGGCTAATTTTTGTATTTTCAGTAGAGATGGGGTTTCACCATGTTGGCCAGCCTGGTCTCCAACTTCTGGTCTCAGGTGATCCACTCGCTTTAGCCTCCCAAAGTGCTGGGATTACAGGTGTGAGCCACCATGCCTGGCCTAATTTTTTTTTTTTTTTTTTTGTATTTTTATGTAGAGATGGGGTTTGACCATGTTGCCCAGGCTGGTTCTTGAACTAACGTGTTCAAGCCATCCATATGCCTCAGCCTCAAATGTCTATTCATGATCAACACAGATCAATTTCAGGGCTTTTTTGGGTTTAAAAAGTAAGAATAATAAAAAGAATAAAGGGCTTTCTGTTTATGAGGATCAGGCTCATCAGCAGATACAAAGCTAGCCACCAGAACCACGAACCTTCTCTCAGGAATGGAAGTCTGAAAGGGCCACATGGTCCATAGATGTGTCAAACATGAAGCAGACTAAAAAGCTGTGAAGAGACAGGCGTGGTGGCTCACACCTGTAATCCCAGCACTTTGGGAGGCCGAGGCGAGTGGATCACTTGAGGTCAGGAATTCAAGAACCGCCTGGCCAACATGGCAAAATCCCATCTCTACTAAAAACACAAAAATTAGCTGGGCATGTACCTGTAATCCCACTACTCGGGAGGCTGAGGCAGGAGAATCACTTGAACCTGCAAGGCAGAGGTTGCAGTAAGCTGAGGTCAAGCCACTGCACTCCAGCCTGGGTGACGGTGAGATTCTGCCTCCCAACCCCCGCAAAAAAAGCTGTAAGGAAAGTTGATACTGGTTATCTAGAGTGGAACCTGGTGTTAAAGACAGTATTTCCAAATACTGTCTAAAATTATTTGATTCCAATACTGTTTGAAATCTAAAACAGACTGAAGTCAACCTACGATATCTCTCTCCCAAGGCACCATGTGGCCCCTTAAAATGCACCTCTTGGTGTTCCACTGAGAGCAAAGAGCTTCTACACCTTTCTAGGCCTCCTCAAACCTGGCTGAATAATAGCCTTCCAAGTTAACTACGCTGAATAGTTCAGCCTCAAAATGGGAGCATTTTAAATGCAGGACGAAGTCATTGGGAAATAAGCCTCCCACCCCAAAATACAATAGAACCACTGTCATCAGCCCTGCCTAGCTAACCATTTTCTGCAGCATAAGCAACTAAAGCTGCACACCAATTTATATCTCAGTGATGTTGCTGCACAAATAAGGAAGTATATAATGCCACCTTTGCCTCTTTAATTAGAGAACAGGCCAGACCAGATGGCTGTGGGGTGGAACCTTATAAAAATGATGGACAACCAGAATGAGATTTTCTGCTCTATCAGCTCAGGCTCTAATTTTGACTGCAAGAAGCTTATGGAGCAGAGGATTAAAGCACTGGTGCTAGCTTGTCTTTAGCTAAAGATAGGAGTGGCCATTAAGAGGGGTTTGTTCATTTTTTAAAAAGCTATGAACAAATTCTAGAGCTTACTATATAAATATTTATGGAAGTATAGTAAGATTAGAAAGCTTAGAAATAACTACCTGTCAATAAAGGGAACAAGTAAAGGTATTCATTAAGCGACTGCAGAGGACACTAAGATCTTTTCCAACCCCAATATAGGCACAAATGGCCAAAAAGAGCAAAATAAAAATGATGAGGTGTTTAATAACAGCAAAATCTCCCTTTTGTCAGCCTATTAAAAAAAGCAAATAACGCCGGGCGCGGTGGCTCACGCCTGTAATCCCAGCACTTTGGGAGGCCGAGGCAGGTGGATCACAAGGTCAAGAGATCGAGACCATCCTGGTCAACATGGTGAAACCCCGTCTCTACTAAAAATACAAAAAATTAGCTGGGCATGGTGGTGCGTGCCTGTAATCCCAGCTACTCAGGAGGCTGAGGCAGAATTGCTTGAACCCGGTTGGTGGAGGTTACAGTGATCCAAGATTGTGCCATTGCACTCCAGCCTGGGTGACAAGACCCAGAGTTCGTTTCAAAAAAAAAAAAGGCAAATATGAGAGCAAAATTCTGTCCAATTTCACTAAGTACCTTATCCTCACTTGTTTACTTCCAGCAGCAAAGTTAAACTTGGATTCCGATCCCTTGTGCTGACTTGTGTTTTTAAAGATTAAGTACTTAGGAGAAAGATGATGGGGGAAGAAGTGGGGCATGAAGCTGGGAAAAGGCCTCAGTCAGTGTCAGTGGGATTCCAGAGAGAACTTCTGACAAAAATGTGAGGAAGGTGCCTACGGCCATACAACCCTGAACGCGCCTGATCTCGGAAGCTAAGCAGGGAAGCAGGGTCGGGCCTGGTTAGTACTTGGATGGGAGACCGCCTGGGAATACCGGGTGCCGTAGGCTTTTGGCTCTTAAAAAAAAACAAAAACAAAAAAAACTTCTTGGAGACTTTGTTGAAAAAGAAAGAAAGAAAACAAAGAAAAAAGAAAAAGAAATTTTAAAAAAATTAAAGAAAAAAAAAAATGTGAGGAAGGGGTATGTCCGTGTGTGTGTACGGGCACGCGCACGCATGCATGCTCTAATGTCAGAGTGAAGGAAGTTCTGCCCACCCCCACCCCGAGACGGAGTCTTGCTCTGTTGCCCAGAGCTGGTTCAAGCGATTCTCCCATCTCAGCCTCCTGAGTAACTGGGGTCACAGGCGCGTGCCACTACGCCCAGCTAATTTTTGTATTTTTAGTAGAGCAGGGTGGTTTCACCATGTTGGCCAGGCTGGTCTCAAACTCCAAACCTTGTGATCCGCCTGCCTCGGCTTCCCAAAGTGCTGCAATTACAGGTGTGAGCCATCGCTCGCAGCCGGAAGATTTTTTTAAAGAAAATTGTGTTTAAAATAAGGAATGGAGGGATACCGGTGATGGAATCCACTGAGCCCCAAACCCAAAAAGATATTCAGACACCTCTAAGCCTTAAGACGCAAAATGTCCTACAATAAAGGACTATGGGACTCAACTGAGTATGGAGGGGCCAGTAGGTGTTACAGGCCGGGTGGATGCTAGTACCCTGGCGCTGCCCGGGGAGTGAGAGCCAAACGCAGGCAGTTCCTCTTTTTAGTGAGACACAGGATCCGCCCCAACTCGCTGGTCCCAAGGGCAGAGACCCAGACGGGCGGGTGTGGGTTGAAAGGCTTCCAGAACTGGTGCCGACTGACTACATCACCACGCCCAGTCTCACATCATCTCCCCTAAACATAGACTGGTCAACCCTAGGTCTGACTACAAGGCCCCTTTTGGCTAAGAAGATCCTTTCTAGGGCACTCCATATTCCTCAGGAGCCAGGAAAACTCCACTCAACCCCAAAGTAGGTGGGAAGGCCGGCAGCGAGGGCGCGCTCTGCACTCTGGGAGTTGTAGTCCTCGAACGCCTCCGGACCGGGCGGCAGCGAGTGACCTACTTTCTCTGCACACTACACTTCCCTGAGTACTTTGTGAAGACCTAACTGGCTGCACTACGCATGCCCGGTAAGGGGAGCTGACCGAGGGTCGGACAGCCCAGGAAAAGTTTCCGATGCACATGCGCGCTGTGGCTGCCGGCGCCCCCCTCCCATCGCCTAATACATTTCATATAGCTTCTACCCAGAATGCCTACTCCCCGTATTGTATGGCCCCACCACATCCTCCAGGCTTTACGAGAGCCTAACTTTCCCACCTTTCCCTTCATCGCCTCCCATCACTGTTGAAACTAGGATCTGCTTCTAAAGAGTTTTTTCTGGGTGAAGGGAGCGGGCTGGCTTAGATAAGGTCACCACCCCCTCCCCCCACCACCTTAATCTGAATACCAGGGCCTGGGCGGCCCGTCTGGGGTTGCTGGATGGACGGTGGATTCAAAGGGAAACAAGCCTTTTCACTTAATGCCTAGCGGACTCGGCTCCAACACCCCAACAACCAGGAAAGGCAAGGCAGGAATCAAACCCAGTTCTCCCGTCCTCTCGGCCAAAGAAATTTCCAGTCAAGCTGTGGGGAGGCGCCGGGCCAAGGCCAGCAGGGACCAAGCCTCACCCCATTTCTAATCCAATTCTGAGTAACCAGATCCGGGAGAGGGAAATAGGAAAAGGTTCCCAGGCAGAGAAGAAAAAAAATTGTACACCTGACACCTGAGCATCTTCTCATACTAAAATTCTGTGTATCTCCTCTCATGGCAAGGTCTGCTCTACGACCAGACTTAACAGATCCTCAGCAAGCTCCACTACTGGGTGTTAAACCTCCTTAATCCTTCCTCCCACACAAGCTTCTTTCCCCTGTGCTTCAAGGAGGGATGGGGGCAGACGCCCAAGAAAGCAATAGGGTTGTTTTTCTGCTGGAAAATCAGAGATGAGGGACTCATTCCAAGGGTACCGTGGGTGAGAGGGAGAAAAAGACCGTTTAGATACGGAGCAGCACCAGAGACCTGGCCTCTGCCGGCACCCAAGTTGAAGCTTGCTGTGTGTGGGGTTCTGGTTTCTCCTGGGGGAGGGAGAAGGCCTGCAGGCAGTGCCTCCTCTCTGCACCCTCCTTCCCCTCCAGACTTCTGGTGGTCAAGGGCACAGTTCATCCTCCGAACAGGAGGGGAAGGAGTTTGGGGGTAGGGCTCCCACCTCACAGGCACCTTAGCAAGATAACCGGAATCCACTCACTGGCACTGGTCTAAGGGGACTTTTTTTTCTGCCCAGTTTTCCCTTAAGACACTGAAGAGTATAAAGAGCTCAAGCCGAAATGGTGAACTCTGGCTCAGTGGCCCAAGGACAGTCTCCACGGACCTGTCCTGTCGCCAGAGGGGGTGTCCCACCTCCACCCTTCAGGCTTCACAAAGCCAGAAATAGAGCTTATTAACAATTACCACCCCCCTTCCCTGCACATGGGAAAAGAAGCAGAAAAACAAGGCCTGGATCCCTTTCCTTCCTCGGATTTATTTAACGGTGGGGGGAGTTACGTTTCTTTGGAGAACAAGGAAGATCTAGCGAGTAGCTGGGATATAAAGAACTGGGGGAGGCGGGGAAGGGAGGAAATGCACCCCACCCAAGAGAGGGCCACTCTTGGAACTGGGAGAAAAGGGAGCTCTTGGGCACCCCAGGAGCAGAGATGGCGTGAGGAGAGGAGCAGGGAAAAGGGGGGTCTAGAGGGGAGCTGGAGGGGGAAAGAAAATGCTGGCCAGGCGGGGGAGGGGGCGGCAGCAACGTGGAGAGTCCAGCAAAGCGGGAGTGGGGCGGGGTGGGAGAGGCGGTCAGGCCGGCTGGGTCTCGGGGCGGGCCCCCCGCCCGCACGCCCCCCCCACTCACTCGGGTCTCCGCGGCGGCGGGGCGCTCTGCCGGCCTTGGGGCGGCTTCTCCCTCCAGGGTGGTCCTGAGCGCAGGGCGGAGGTCTCTCTCCCTTCCTTCCCGGGTGCCCGCCGGTCGGGGACCGAAGTCCTTTTCGTCGTTGAGGGTTGGGGGATGAAGCAGGGGGCTATGGGCTAGGACTCTCAAGAATTTCTTTCAGCTCTTAGGAGGTCGGGCTCGGCGGCGTGGGGACGGCGAGCAGGCGGACGGACCAGCGGCTACGGCGCGGGGATGGCGGACTGGAGGGTGGTTCGTGTCGCGGAACGGAAGACGGTCTGGGCTGTCGCCGGCGGGCAGTCCTGCCCTTCTGGCCCCGCGCCGCCCGAGCCACTGGCTTGCCTCCGCTGACAACCCACACCTTCCCGCGCCCCGGCCCGAAGTGAGCAAAGTCAATGAAAAGTTTCACCCTTAGCAACCCTGCGCACGGATCTCGCTTCCCCACCCCTGCGTGATGCGTCCCTCCGCCCTGCAGGGGCGGGGCCGGAGCCCGGCCGGGACTACTTCCCAGGCCGCCATGCGCTTCAGCTCGCTGGTACCGCGCGGAGCCATTCCTCGGTCCCTTGGTGCAAGCGGAACCTGACTGCTCTGGCTCCCGCCTTTCCCTCCCCGTCACAGCGACGCGCCGCACTCCTTTTCTTCATTCCCACACCACTCTGAACTCGTGCGCGTTGTGTAAGGTGTTCTCCCTCAGGACAGGCGCTCCGAGAGGGCTGAGGGCGGCCTGAAGCCGGGTTGCTCACGGGCCGGACACAGTGCTGTCTTTAGTTGTGTTTGAGGGACGAGTGTCGCGGGGGAAGGAACGGAGTCACCAGGCCCTCCGGGAACTTCCCCGCTGACTCCTCCGCCCTGCACCTGCCTCAGCGTACACGGTTCGGACCTTTGCCCGAGCCATTTCCCAGGGCCTTCCTCCAGCTCCGGGTGTCTGGCCCTGCCCGCGGCCCTCGCATCGCCCCAGTTACGGCCTCTGCGGAGGGGACGGCGCGGGCTCTGGAAACCAGTCGGACCCGTTTCAGGCAGGCCTGAGTCTTCCGAGTGTCTCGTGCCTCCTCGGGGTACTCAACGTCGAAAGAAGGGCAATGGGGGACTCTGGGGCCTGAGCCACGCTGTGCGGGAGGAAGAGGCGAGGACTAGGCCGACGGTCGGGAAAACGAGCTGAGCGCTACAATAGACCTACCCCTCACCGCCTTTGGCGCTCCTTTACTCGCAGCCGGGAGGGCCGGCGCCGGCTTTGCGCAGGCGCGCGGGCGCAGCCTCTCTCGACTCGGGTTTGCTCTCCGTGGCTAGCGACCCCAGTGTGGGGCACGCGGGAGAGCCACATTTCTTCTAGTCAGTCTCGCTGGCATGGAGTAGCCCCTGACCGTGCAAGGGGTGCCGGGCTCGCAGCCACTACGGCCCCTCGGGCGGCGGAGCTAGGCTCTGTGAACTCGGGACTGGGCGCACCAACCCCGCGCCCTGAGGCCCCCTGTCCTGCCTTTGGCCACGCGGGCTCCTCTGCCTCTTTGTGACTGTGCGGGACACAGAGCCAGGGATAGAGAGGGCTGTGTTCTGCGATCACAGGCGGACAGGGCTGCCGGAAAATGCAGTCCGGAGCCCCCGGGAAACTGCGTGGGGTGTTCGCCCGAGTCCCTCCTTAGATGACCTATTTCCCAGTTCTCCCTTCCCCGCCCCCACCTTTTTTGTCATTCCAGACGGTTCCGGCCCAGCAGCAGCCGCCAAGCCCACGTTGGGTGGCGAGATCCGAAAGTTTCCAGCTACGAACAGTTTGCATTTTTTTTTTTCCTTGATCGCTTTTTTTGGCAAGGGCAGAGAGCACCGGTAGCGTGGGGGTTCAAATGCGCTTTCCCTGAATGCAGCAGAAAAATGCCGGGCTAGAGGGCAAACTCCACCGAGACTGGGAGGCGGGAGGGAGCCTGAGCGTCCCCCCATCCCCCACACCCTGAGCGCCGCAACCCCGGGGGCACCTCCAGGGACTACTTGCCTTGTGCGTCAGCGAGTGACAGCGTCACACACACGCCCCCTCCCGCACAGCCCCGCTGCACCCTTCTCTTCCTCATCCCTTCCCCTCCCCTCCCCTCCTCTCTTCTCCGCTAGCTCTTTCCACCAGGCAGGGAGGCTCAGCCGACCTACACTCTCCCAGATCACCGAAAGCTAAAAATATAGCCGGCGTGTTAGCAACAGCCTTTCCATTGGTTGGGGGACAGAGAGAGGCGGTGTCTGATTGGGTTTAGGATCCAGCGTTAGGACTGGGTCCTTGGGAGTGTGCGTTTGCACCAGCCGGCATGGCAAGGGATGCTGGTATTTGTAGTCATTGATTAAGGCAGCCATAGAAATAGGTGGACTTGTATCCCAGTTGTGCTACCTACTGTGTGATCTTAATTTAATGCAGCAAAACTCTCGACATCACCAAACCTCAGTTTCCTCATCTATAAAATGTAGCTCGTATGGGGGATTAAGTACGATGCTGTATGTAAAGCTTGGCTCAAATCATTGCTATTCTTAATTTAAAGATAGGTGTTTGCGCCAAATTGCATCATATCATGCATATCCAGTGCTCAGTATGGTGTGCATTCTCCAATGTGAAACCTCTAACAATGGTGAAGGTGAGCTGAGGCAAGTTGTCCTCAGGAAGGACAGCTGGAATACATATAAGCAGTTAAAGGGTAGACGTCTACCATTCTGGATAGGCTGAGGGAGGGCAAACTGAATCCTTAGAAGGAAGGCCATGAATTTCTGGGTGTTTGTGCGTTTAATCGAATCTCCTCTGCAACACTGGAAAGATACGAGCCCTCAGCAGCAGCATTAGAATGAAATGATAAATCCAGCCTCCTTGGTGGGAGCTCTGGGTAAAAGGTTAGCATGTAAGTAAGAAAAGATAAAATAGAGGGGGGAAAAAGGTAACCACCCTTCTTAACTGCTGATGTCTCCATTTATCGTGTGGTGAGGAGGAATTTTTTTTTCCTCCCCACTTGTACCCAGTGTGTGATTACATCTTGCCAGGGTGTAATTGTGAGCTAAATGCCTACTCAGGCATTTCAGATTCCCCTCCCATTTTGAATAATCATGTGTTGAAAGGCATGCACCATGCTTTCAAAATGGTGAGCTCCATGAACAAGCAGGTGAGGCAGGGAGAAGGTGAGGGGCACATCCCCTGTCTGAGAGTAAGCAAGATGTGGTGCCATAACAAATCAGACTGGTCATAATTGGCCTCAGTTAACTCTCAGAGATGAGTCACCCTCTCATACACACTCCAGGGCAAGAAATTTTGTATTGTTTCTTTGAAGTTATTTAAGAGAATATTTCCTCAATTTGATTTCTTCAGCAGGTGCAAAAGAAATTGGCTTTGGGGAACTGTGGTTGGCTACTGAAGAAAAATCATTTAAAAATTTTTAAAATTGGCCGGGCGCGGTGGCTCACGCCTGTAATCCCAGCACTTTGGGAGGCCGAGGCGGGTGGATCACGAGGTCAAGAGATCGAGACCATCCTGGTCAACATGGTGAAACCCCGTCTCTACTAAAAATACAAAAAATTAGCTGGGCATGGTGGCGCGTGCCTGTAATCCCAGCTACTCAGGAGGCTGAGGCAGGAGAATTGCCTGAACCCAGGAGGCGGAGGTTGCGGTGAGCCGAGATCGCGCCATTGCACTCCAGCCTGGGTAACGAGCGAAACTCTGTCTCAAAAAAAAAAAAAATTTTTTTTAAATTTTATTTATTATTTATTTTGAGACAGAGTCTTGCTCTGTTGCCCAGGCTGGAGTGCAGTGGCACAGTCTTGGCTCACTGCAGCCTCCACCTCCCAGGTTCAAGTGATTGTCCTGCCTCTAGAGCAGCTGGGATTACAGGCACACACCACCACACATGGGTAATTTTTGTATTTTTAGTAGAGATGGGGTTGCATCATGTTGATCAGGCTGGTCTTGAACTCCTAACCTCAAGTGATCAGCCTGCCTTGGCCTCCCAGAGTGCTGGGATTACAGGCATGAGCCACCATGCCCAGCTGACAAATGATTTTTATATAGAATTCACTAAGACTGTGAATTCTAGTAAAGAAGGTAAGTGAACAAACCTGTCTTGCTAAGATGCTAAAATGCAGGGTTCAAAGAAAGTAACATTTTAGCCTTGGTGGTATCAACAGGTCACTTGGGACAGAGCTGATAAGGAACTGAGTGATTGGGAACAGGTAGAAATAATCAGAGTCTTTTAAAACAGGAAAATTCCAAGCAAGGAAAATAATCTTTTCCTTCTATGTCTTTGCTTCAAACTACAATTAAAAAGCTACACATCAGAATAGAGTGACACAGTCTCTCTGAAATTTGGTCAGTTCAGTTTGATTCCTTGGGAAGTTAATTTTAATTTAGAAGTTGCTAATTGGCAGACCAAGGTCCACATCTGGCAGATGTATTTTCTTGGCACATACTGACATATTACTGTTTTAAAAGTGAGTTGCCGGCCGGGCGAGGTGGCTCACGCTTGTAATCCTAGCACTTTGAGAGGCTGAGGTGGGTGGATCACCTGAAGTCAGGAGTTCAAGACCAGCCTGGCCATCATGGTGAAATCCCATCTTTAAAAAACATAATAAAATAAAAAAAAATAAAGTGAGTTGCCAATATTGAAAATGTGGGATATTGTACAAAAATAGCTTAAGTTGCCACTCGTCCTAAATTCAAAATGTCTGGCAACACTGGACATTAAACTGGCAGCAATTGTCTGGAGTTGAATAGCAGCTGTCTCTTTTAGACGGGGCTTGTGTTCTCTGGTTGCCTAAGGTCCCTACCACTCCCCTATTGTGTCCCAGACACAGAGGCTGAAGGTCATATACCATTTATCATCACACTTGGGCTATTCTTCTTATACCCCTTCCTTTTCAATTAATGATATTACTCACCCAGACTCTGCAGTTTGTGACCCCTTTTTCGGTTTTATTTAGCAAGTAATTGTTGGAGTGATTGCCTATTGTATGCCCTGGGTGGAAGGAGAGGCAAAAAGAACACAAGGATTTTATTTATGATCTAGTTAGTTGTTGTTGAATAGAGACAGGGTCTTGCTAGGTTTGTTGGCCAGTTTGGTCTTGAACTCTTGGCGTCAATACTCCCGCCTCCCAAAGTGCTAGGATTATAGACATAAATAAGCCACTGCACCTGGCCTAGTTGTTTATATTTTTATTCCCCTTATTTCATCCCCACCCAGCCCCTCTTCTAGTTAATTTTTTTTTTTTTTTTTGAGACGGAGTCTCACTCTGTTGCCAAGCTAGAGTGCAGTGGCGCGATCTCAGCTCACTGCTGCAACCTCTGCCTCCCAGGTTCAAGTTATTCTCCTGCCTCAGCCTCCCAAGTAGCTGGGACTACAGGCACGCATCACCACGCCCAGCTAATTTTTGTATTTTTAGTAGAGACAGTGTTTCACCATGTTGTCCAGGCTGGTCTCAATCTCCTGACTTTGTGATCCGCCTGCCTCAGCCTCCCAAAGTGCTGGGATTAAAGGCATGAGCTACCATACCCAACCTAGTTAATTGTTTTTAAACTTGGGGTTGTCATCCCTTAGTCAGGGACATAAAACCTGGTTTAAGCCAGGCACAGTGGCTTATGCTTCTAATCCCAGCACTTTGGGAGGCCAAGGCAGGCAGATCATGAGGTCAGGAGTTCAAGACCAGCCTGGACAATATGGTGAAACCCTGTCTCTACTAAAAATACCAAGAATCGGGCCGGGCGCGGTGGCTCAAGCCTGTAATCCCAGCACTTTGGGAGGCCGAGGCGGGTGGATCACAAGGTCAAGAGATCAAGACCATCCTGGTCAACATGGTGAAACCCCGTCTCTACTAAAAATACAAAAAATTAGCTGGGCATGGTGGCGCATGCCTGTAATCCCAGCTACTCAGGAGGCTGAGGCAGGAGAATTGCCTGAACCCAGGAGGCGGAGGTTGCGGTGAGCCGAGATCGCGCCATTGCACTCCAGCCTGGGTAACAAGAGCGAAACTCCGTCCCAAAAAAAAAAAAAAAAAAAAAATACCAAGAATCAGCCAGGCGTGGTGGAGGTTGCAGTGAGCCAAGATCGAGCCACTGCACTTCAGCCTAGGTGAAAGATCAAAATTCTGTCTAAAAAAAAAAAAAAAAACAACAACAAAAAACCTGGCTTAATGGATTTCAGCCAGGAATATTAGAATAGAATGGAAGAAAATGAAAATATCAGATTATAGCATGAACAGTAATATTGTCTCATGAAACTTTTGTTTCTGTTGTATGTAAGTACTAGACATGAAAATAGAAAATAATGCAAATGACAGAAATTTTGGGGTATAGTGCTTCTGGAAGCTTTCATGGGATGTCAGGGACTTGAAAGGAAGAGGTATCCATTTGGCCAGTTGATGGGAAGGTGGAAGGTTATTTCAAAGAAAGGAAACAGACAGCCATGGAAAAGATGGGGAGTATTCAAGGGATGTCCCTTCAACTGCGTGATGGAGTGAGGAGCACAGATAGAAGTTAAGTAAGGGCCGAGCGTGGTGGCTTACACCTGTAATCCCAGCACTTTGGGAGGCTGATGTGGGCGGATCACGAGGTCAGAAGATTGAGATCATCCTGGCTAACACGGTGAAACCCCGTCTCTACTAAGAATACAAAAAAAAAATTAGCCAGGCATGGTGGCATGAGCCTGTAGTCTCAGCTACTAGGGAGGCTGAGGCAGGAGAATAGCTTGAACCCAGGAGGCAGAGGTTGTGGTGAGCTGAGATCGCACCACTGGACTCCAGCCTGGGCAGCCAGATTCCATCTCAAAAAAAAAGTAAGGAGACTGGGTGTGGTAGCTTATGTCTGTAATTCCAGCACTTTGGGAGGCTGAGGCAGGTGGATCACTTGAGGCCAAGGGTTTGAGACCAGCCTGGCCAACATGGTGAAACCCCGTCTCTACTAAAAATATAAAAATTAGCCAGGCATGGTGTTACATGTCTGTAATACCAGCTACTCAGGGAGGCTGAGGCAGGGGAATTGCTCGAACCCAGGAGGCAGAGGTTGCAGTGAGTTGAGATCAAGCCACTACACTCTATCCTGGGTGTCACAGCAAGAATCCGTCTCAAAAGAAAAAAAAAACAAAAAGGGTGGGGGGAGGCCAGGCGTGGTGGCTCACACCTGTACCTATAATCCCAGCACTTTAGGAGGCTGAGGCAGGCACACTGCCTTAGTTTAGGAGTTTGGGACCAGCCTGGGCAACACGGTGAAACCATGTCTCTACTAAAATACAAAAAATTAGCCAGGCGTGGTGGCGTGTGCCTTTGGTCCCAGCTACTCTGGAGGTTGAGGCAGGAGAATCACTTGAACCTGGGAGGTGGAAGTTGCAGTGAGCCAAGGTCACGCCACGACACTCCAGCCTGGGAAACATAGTGAGACTCCATCTCTTTTAAAAAAAAAAAAAAAAAAAGAGGAAGAAGAAAAGCAAGCAAGCAAACAAACCAAGAATGGGATTATGAAATTCACAGAGGAGCAGATTTTAGTGGAATTGACTTGGCTGAGGTTGAACTGCTGATCAGTGTGGAGGGGGCATGCCCTTGGAGACACAGAGGCTTATGGAGTGTAGTTAAGGTGGTGTTTTGCAGGGCGCGGTGGCTCACGCCTGTAATCCTAGCACTTTGGGAGGCCGAGGTGGGTGGATCACCTGAGGTCAGGAGTTGAAGACCAGCCTGGCCATCATGGAGAAACCCCATCTTTAAAAACATAAATTAAAAAGAAAGGTGGTGTTTTGCTGAAACCAAGGGATAGTTTTTGAAACATCTGTAGTTACAAGATGTCACATGGATGAAAGTGGTTAACAAGTAACTGAAATTTTTATTTATTTATTTATTTTTGATAGGGAGTTTTGCTCTAGTTGCGCAGGCTGGAGTGCAGTGGCTCGCTGCAACCTCTGAGGCAGCCATGTCGGTTTACAGGCGTGAGCCACTGTGCCTGGTCTTTTTTCTTTTTTTTGTGACGGAGTCTTGCGCTATTGCTCAGGCCTGGAGTGTAGTGCAGTGATCTTGGCTCACCGCAGCCTCTGCCTCCTAGGTTCAAGCAATTTTCCTGCCTCAGCCTCTGGAGTAGCTGGGATTACAGGCATTCACCATTACACCCAGGTAATTTTTGTATTTTTGGTAGAGGTGGGGTTTCACCATGTTGGCCAGGCTGGTCTCAAACTCCTGACCTCAGGTGATCCACCTGCTTCAGCCTCCCAAACTGCTGAGATTACAGGCATAAGCCACTGCACCCAACCAAAATTGTTATTTTAAAATTTTTATTTATTTTTGAGATGGAGTCTCACTCTGTCTCCAGGCTGGAGTACAGGGGCGATCTCAGCTCACTGCAACCCCTGCTTCCTGGGTTCAAGCATTCTCGTGCCTCAGCCTCCCATGTAGCTGGGATTGCAGGCACAGGCTCACCCCAGCGTCTGCCTCCTAGGTTCAAGCAATTCTGCCTCAGCCTCCCGAGTAGCTGGGATTATTGGCGCCTGCAACCATACCTGGTGAATTTTTGTATTTTTAGTAGAGATGGGGTTTCACCATGCTAGGCAGGCTGGTCTCAAACTCCTGGACCACCCACCTCAGCCTCCTAAAGTGTAGGCATTACAGGCCACTGTGCCCAGAGTGAGTGTGTGTGTGTGTGTGTGTGTGTGTGTGTGTGTGTGTGTGAGAGACAGAATCTTGTTGTTGCCCAGGCTGAAGTGCAGTGGTGCAATATTGGCTCACTACAACCTCTGCCTCCTGGGTTCAACTGATTGTCGTGCCTTCCTCAGCCTCCCAGGTAGCTGGGACAACAGGCAGGTACTACTGCCTGGCTAATTTTTTTTTTATTTTTAGTAGAGATGGGGTTTTGCCATGTTAGCCAGACTGATCTCAAACTCCTGACCTCAGGTGATCTGCCCACCTTGGCCTCCCAAAATGCTGGGGATTATAGGTGTAAGCCACCACGTCCAGCCACTAGAACCATTTCTGTCAGGCTTCCTTACAGAGAACTTCAAAGGCAGAGATAATTTTAATTCAATTTTGGATATTCAGCATATCATAAACAATCAAAAGTTGTTGACCCAAACCAAAACCCTGGAGAAGTCCGAAGACTCATTTTTTTAATCCCCCTGGCTTTGCTAAGCGTAGTATAGACTTGGGCGAAGTCCCTAGATTCCTCAGGACCTGATGCCTTTTTTTTTTTTTTTTTTTTGAGGCAGAGTCTTGCTCTGTCACCAGGCTGGAGTGCAGTGGCGGAATCTTGGTTCACTGCAACCTCTGCCTCTCGGGTTCAAGCAATTCTCCTGCCTCAGCCTCCTGAGTAGCTGGGATTTACAGACATGCAACAGCATGCCGGGCTAATTTTTGTTATTAGTAGAGATGGGGTTTCACCATGTTGGTCAGACGGGTCTAACGCCTGATCTTGTGATCGGTCCGCCCTGACCTCCCAAAGTGCTGGGATTACAGGTGTGAGCCTCGGAGCCCATACTGTTTTTCTACATCTATGTTGTTAAAGACCAACTTGACTTGCTGTCTCAAACTGTCAATATGCCTCCTTGGGATAACTCGCTTATCACAACAGGCAGAAATGACAGTCGAGTTACAGTAAAAGACGCCTAAATCTGACCTTTGTCTGTTCATTGAAAAAAATAGGCCCTCTCATAATGAAATCAATCCTTAAAGAAGGATAGATTTAATGAAAAAAATTTATTTTCCTTTATGAAAAATAAAAATTAAAAAAAAAATAAGTACTTTATGAAACAAGTCAAAGTCAAGTACTCCTATCTCATCAATTTTTCTTTCCATCATTATTTTGAGATGGAGTCGCAGTCTGTCATTCAGCCTGGAGTAAGTGGCTTGATCTCAGTTCACTGCAACCTCCACCTCCCAAGGGTTCAAGCAATTCTCCTGCCTCAGCCTCCCAAGTAGCTGGGACGATAGGTGTGAGACACCACACCCAGCTAATTTTTGTATTTTTAGTAGGGACAGTGTTTTGACATGTTCAGGATGGTCTCGAACTCTTGGCCTCCAATGATCCACCAGCCTTGGCCTCCCAAAGTGCTAGGATTACAGGTGTGAGCCACCACACCTGTCCCATCATTTTCTTTGGGTGACAGTCTTACTGTTTACCCAGGCTGGCGTGCAGTGGCAGGATCACCGTTCACTGCAGCCTCACCCTCCCAAGCTCAAGCAATACTCCCATCTGAGCCTTCTGAGAAGCTAGGAGGTGCATGCCACTGCACCCGACTAGTTTTTCATAGAGATGGGTTTCTGCCATGTTGCCCAGGCTGGTCTTGAACTCCTGGGTCTCCCAAAGTGTTGGGATTACAGGCGTGAACCACTGTGCCCAGCCTCTACCATTATTGGAAGCGATCTCTTCAGTTCAAAATTAAAGTTGGACAGGAAGGAAAAAATAGTACATTTCTAAAAATGACTTTGGTTTACCTATAATGAAAGGCATAGGTGGTTTTGAAGTCCTTCCAGTGGTAATAAGAGGATAAGGTACTTAACCAATCCCACTACCTTTGTTTTGAATCACAAATTCCTTGGTGACTAAAATAAATTCCTAAAGTGACTACGAGAAAATAAACACCAACTTTATTAATATAATAGCAACAGAAAAGGCTTCCAATTTCTAAGAAGGAAATAACACCAGCACAAGTGTTTAAAGAGTAAATGCCTACATTTCTTGTTCTGATAGCTTCCCACCACACACCGAAGATTCCTCAAAGACAGTTGCCACCAGAGCTGCTGCAGGAACATGTTTTTCACTGGGCATAGCTTCACAGTCAACTCCTCAAGCAGAAGACTAAAATATTCTTTCTTTTTAGAAGATCTTGGTTGTGGAAGAACATATCAATATGGAGAGATCTTTGCTTCTCAAATTGAAGAAGCACTACTAACTAATATATCAATTTTTCTCTGATACAGTGTGCCAGAGTGCTCTATGAAGAATCCTTTTCCATCCATACCACATGTCTGGGTGAGAGGAGAGTGGCAAGCTACCAGTATACTAGCAGACACTCCTGGTGATGGTCTGTGCTCTGCTCCCTTTCTGCTGGTAGTAGTAGGCATCTTTTCTGGTAGCTGCAGCAGCTTGATGTGGGGGGAAGGAAGGGGCCACTGACCAATCACCTCTTCTTGAAGCCATATTTTTTGCGTTCATAGAAGAGATCTGTCTTAGAGCTCCCCAAATTAACAATCTTTGGGCAGCCATCTCTCTGGAAAACAGAACAGAGAAGTTGTTAAGTCTTTGAGCCTGAACCAAGAGTGAATTAAGATAAAAAATTTAAGCCCAGTGTGGTAGCATGTGTCTTTAGTCCCAGCTACTCAGTAGGCCAAGGCAGGAGAATCACTGGAGCCCAGGAGTTCGAGGTTGTAGTAAGCTATAATCATACCTGTGAATAGCCAGCTACTGTTACCCCACCATGGCCAACATAGCGAGACCCCCCATCTCTTGGGGAAAAAAAAAAAAAAATTTGGCCAGGCATAGTGGCTCACGCCTGTAATCCAAGCACTTTGGAGGCCAAGGCGGGTGGATCACCTGAGGTCAGGAGTTCAAGACCAGCCTGATCAACATGGTGAAACCCCGTATTAAAAAAAAAAAAAAAATTTGGTCACACAGTTCAACTTCTCACCTTAGTATTTGAAGACCACATTAACGGGTTTGCAAATGTGTCTAAACAATATCTCCTTAATTGGGAGGCTGAGATCCATCAGCACTGTTTCTTCCCAATCTCTTAGCACTTATGAAAGACCATTTTATAACTTTTGGATTAATGGTTTAGTGATTTATCTTACCAGTTATCCTATTATCCTATTTGATCTATCATCAGTAATTTTTTTTTTTTCCTTTTGACGGAGTCTTGCTCTGTTGCCCAGGCTGGAGTGCAATGGTGCAACCTTGGCTCACTACAGCCTCCGCCTCCAGGGTTCAAGCACTTGTCCTGCCTCAGCCTCCCAAGGAGCTGGGATTATAGGCGCCAGCCACCACACCAGGCTAATTTTTGTATTTTTACTAGAGATGGGTTTCCACCATGTTGGCCAGGCTGGTCTCAAACTCCTGCCCTCATGATCTGCCCACCTGAGCCCCACAAAGTGCTGGGATTACAGGCATGAGCCTCCTTGCCCATCCTATCATCAATAATTTACTAAATAGGGCTGGGCGTGGTGGTTCATGCCTGTAATCCTAGCACTTTGGAAGGCTGAGGCAGGCAGATCACCTGAGGTCAGGAGTTCAAGACCAGCCTGACCAACATGGTGAAAACCCATCTCTACTAAAAATACAAAAATTAGCCAGGCAGTGGCTAACACCTGCAATCCCAGCTACTCAGGAGGCTGAGGCCGGAGAATCACTTGAACCCCGAAGGCGGAGACTGCAGTGAGCCGAGGTTATGCCACTGCACTTTAGCCTGGGAGGCATGAGCAAGACTCCGTCTCAAAAAAATAAGTAAAATAATAGCCGAGGCGGGCAGATCACGAGGTCAAGAGATGGAGACTATCTTGGCCAACATGGTGAAACCCCATCTCTACTAAAAATACAAAAAAATTAGCTGGGCGTGGTGGTCCCAGCTACTCGGGAGGCTGAGGCAGGAAACTGCTTGAACCCGGGAGGCGGAGACTGCAGTGAGCTGAGGTTGCGCCACTGCACTCCAGCCTGGAGCCTGATGACAGAGTGAGACTCTGTCTCAAAAAAAAAAAAAAATTTACTAAACACCTAAGAATGTGCTCAAGGCCTGCCTACCCTCTATCCAGTGACCTACAAATTACACTTAGAATGCTGGATTCTCGGCCGGGCACGGTGGCTCACGCCTGTAATCCCAGCACTTTGGGAGACGGAGGCGGGTGGATCATGAGGTCAAGAGATTGAGACCGTCCTGGCTAACATGCTAAAACCCCATCTCTACTAAAAAATACAAAAATTAGCTGGGCATGGTGGCGCA
>NW_022437106.1:2259592-2293935 GCF_009761245.1 Sapajus apella
AAAAAAAAAAAAAAAAAAAAAAAAAAAAAAAAAAAAAAAAAAAAAAAGAAAAAAAAAAAAGAATACTGGATTCTCAGCCATGTCTGTTGCTAATATATGGTACAGTTGAGGCAGAATATGAAACTCTTAAATGTCCAAAGGGTTTTCCTGGAGTGGTTTAAAAAAAATGTTAATAATTGGCCAGGCGCTGTGGCTCACGCCTGTAATCCTAGCACTTTGGGAGGCCAAGGTGGGTGGATCACCTGAGGTCAGGAGTTCAAGACCAGCCTGGCCATCATGGTGAAACCCCACATTAAAAAAAAAAAAAAAAAAAGTTAATAGATAGCCCTCCTGCACTATGTCAAGTATGGAGAGTATACCACAAATGGAAAAAAAACCTGAAAGACTTTAAGAAATAGTATCAGCCAGGTGTGGTGGCTCATGCCTGTAATCCCAGCACTCTGGGAGAATGAAGCAGAACTGCTTGAGGCCAGGAGTTTAAGACCAGCATGGCCAGCACAGCAAGATACCACCTATTTAAAGAAAAAAAAAGAAAGAAAGAAAGAAACATTAATTCACTTAATTTCACATGTGGTCTTTGACACAGAGCACTAGTATGCTAGAGACAGATGACTGTTCACAGACCATGCACTGATTTGTCATGACAGGCTGCCCTGGCCATTCAGTGAGCTGGAGTGCTTTCAGTGAAGCCCCTGGGAAGCTGTGTTCTACAGAAATGATGACTCCATCAGTTGATTAGGGATGATGGGAAGAAAACCAGGGAAGCTGCCAACTGGAAAACCCTTACAGGTATGTTGATTTTACTAAACACCCATGTGAGAGTTTGAGTCCTGTGATATTAGGCGATAGTATGAATTAATCAACTCCTTAGCCATCTCATTTTCTTTTTTTTAAAAGTATCATTATTATTTTCTGAGACAGAGTCTTGCTCTGTCGCCCAGGCTGGAGTGCAGTGGCACGATCTCGGCTCACTGCAACGTCCACTTCCTGGGTTCATGTGATTCTCCTGCCTCAGGCTCCCAAGTAGTTGGGATTACAGGCACGTGCCACCACACCCAACTAATTTTTAAAATATTTTTAGTAGAGACAGGGTTTCACCATGTTAGCCAGGATGGTCTCCATCTCCTGACCTCGTGATCCACCCACCTCGGCCTCCCAAAGTGCTGAGCTTACAGGCATCAGCCACCGCACCCGGCCAGTCTTCTCATTTCTAATTCAACGAATCTCTTTCTTTGGGGGTTGTGATCAACAACTACAAAAATATCTGAAAACACACAAAGCTAACATTTTAGGACCATGGGTGACAAGTGACTAGATTTTTTTTTTTTTTTGGAAATGGAGTCTTGCTCTGTTGCCCAGGCTGGAGTGCAATAGTGCCATCTTGGCTCACTGCAATATCTGCCTCCCAGGTTCAAGCAATTCTGCTTGAGCCTCCCGAGTAGATGTTATTACAGGCGCTCGCCACCACACCAGCTAATTTTTGTATTTTTAGTAGAGACAAGGTTTCACCATGTTGGCTAGGCTGGTCTCGAACTCCTGAACTTAGGTGATCTGCCTACCTCAGCCTCCCAAAGTGCTAGGATTACAGACGTGAGCCACTACACCAAGCCCCAAAATTTAATTAAATTAACTTTTAACTTTTCTCCTTAGGAGTGCAATGAGAAAAAAAAATAATAAGGGTAAGAAATACTGAGTCAGGCTGGGTGCAGTGGCTCATGCCTGTAATCCCAACACCCTGGAAGGCCGAGGCGGGCAGATCATCTGAGGTCAGGAGTTTGAGACCAGCCTGACCAACATGGTGAAACCCCATCTCTCCTAAAGATGCAAAAATTAGGCTGAGTGCAGCAGCTCACACCTGTAATCCCAGAACTTTGGGAGGCCAAGGTGGGTGAAGCATGAGGTCAGGAGTTTGAGACCATCCTGGCCAACATGTTGAAACCCCGTTGCTACCAAAAATATAAAAAGTAGCCAGGTGTGGTGGCACGCACCTGTAATCCCAGCTTCTCGCGGGGTTGAGACAGGAGAATTGTTTGAACCTGGGAGGCGGAGGTTGCAGTGAGCCAAGATTCTGCCACTGCACTCCAGCCTGGGCTCAACAGAGTGAGATTCCATCTCAAAAAGAACAAAACAAACAAACAAACAAACAAAAAAAAAAACGCCAGGCATGGTGGCTCACGTCTGTAATCCCAGCTACTTGGGAAGCTGAAGCAGAAGTGCTTGAACCCAGGAGACGGAGGTTGTAGTGAGCCAAGATTGCACCACTGCACTTCACCGTTGGCAACAAGAGGGAAACTCCATCTCAAAAAAAAATAATAATAATAAAGAAAAGAAAGAAAGAAAGAAACATTGAGTCAGACCACCTAGGTTCTAGTCCTGGATCAGTCACTTATTAGCCATGTGACCTTGTGCCCACCAAGTTGCTTAACATCTCTAAGCTTTAGCATCCTCACCTGTATCACACAGAACTTTTGGAAAACAATGTTCAGCGGAGTACCTGGCATATATTAAGAGCTTCAGAAATATTAGTGCCATTTTTATTATTTTCTGGTTGTGAGAACTGAGGAAAATGGTAAGCAAAAGGAACAAAGGAATCAAGACTAAGGAGATTATACAATGCGGCACCATAAGAACTTGCAAATTAGTCCTCTGATAGCAATGTCCACAGACATCATCCCTGTCTCCTGGTTATTCTTGTGGCTTTGAAAAATTATAAATGAGAACACCTAGCTTAGTTTACCTGTCTAATTCCCTTATAAATTATGAATGTTTCAGGAAGAGAACAGTAACAAGGGTTGCTTGGGTTGTAGGAAGGTTTCTACATAGGAAAAAGCCTTGGCCACTTAATCTACATGATGATCTGTAAGTCTGAGAGCCTGGATCATGTCACTAGACTGCTTTGTGTTCCTTGGAAACTAGTGCTGAAAACGTGAGCTAGATTCCATCTCAAATATCCTCAGAACATTCATGTATAATGTGAAGTAGGGGAAGTGACATCTAAATTAAGTCTCAAGGACAGAATGAGGCACAAGGATCTAAAGGTATCAGTTCACACACCACATTCAGAAGTCAGACAGCAATTAACATTTATTAAGCATTCTCTGGTTGCAATCTTACGCCAGATAAGAACTCTAGCTATAACCATGCAAAAATTCAAGAAAATGCGATCTTAAATGGACCCTGTAGCTAGTTTAGATACTATTTGTAACTTTTCTTCACTGCTGTTAGTTTATCATGGTTTCACTGCTTACATACCAGAATTACCAAATACCTACCATGTACTAGACACCCTACAGGGATACCTCTGGATGATTTACAGGGGCAGCACCACAACATATGTACCATGCTTGCACCATGTCAGACATTGCACCACGACCTAAGGAAAAGGAGAGGCAAACGGACAAACCAAAATCCTGCCTCTAATGAAGTGTAATCTAGCTAGCAGACTAGATCTGGATTTCTGGACCGCAGGATATGACTTGACAGTTGAAAGTAAATGCAAATCAGAGTTGAGGACAAGAAAAAGGTCTAAATCACTAATGGAAGTTAGGTTTTTGGCATTTCAGGACCTTTCTGATCTCCCTAAACAACAGTAGATTCGATGGTGTTCTCTTTTTTTTTTTTTTAGATGGAATTTCACTCTTGTTGCCCATACTGGAGTGCAATGGCATGATCTTGGCTCAGCTGACTGCAACCTCCACTTCCTGGGTTCAAGCTGTTCTCCTGCCTCAGCCTCCTGAGTAGCTGAGATTACAGACGTGTGCCACAATGCCCAGCTAATTCTGTATTTTCAGTAGAGGTGAGGTTTTACCCTGTTGGCCAGGGTGGTCTTAAACTTCTGACCTCAGGTGATCCACCCACTTCAGCCTGCCAAAGTGCTAGGATTGCAGGCATGAATCACTGTGCCCTGCCCAATGGTGTAGTCTTATGTGGGCCAATCTCACCCACTCACTGGGGGTAGGCAGGATCCAAGTGCATGAAACGAGGCACTGGGGTTGTTGCCTTCACCATGGGCACATCCCAAAAGCAATTGTAATGGGGACACTACAAGGTTTAGTAGAACAGCCTGGGCTTGCCCGAGGAACTGTAAAATGGGCATCATAACAATCATCCCTATTTAACAAAGTTATTGTGAGGAACAAGGTGTGATAACATCTGTAAAAGACCTATACTTTGCTCATGGGAATATGAAGCATTGTGTATCTTTTGCCTTGTTCTAAATTAGAATTAAATTAGGTAACTGGGTACCATCATTAACCTAGTGGGACTATACCATACTTCCTTTTGTTTTGTTTTTTGAAGAAAACAAGCTGATTCAGTTTCCCCCCTAGAAAACTCTGCTGCCAGCACTAACCTAAAGAAATGGGGTAAACCTTGCCTGTAGCACTGGTCTATAAACTCTCTCTCCTGGCTTTTGGCTCAGAGAGTTGAATAATTAAGTAGCCACTGTCGTATACAATGTCAAGGGCCAAAAAAAATCACGATGCAGGTCCACAATCATTTTTGCAATATTAAACCAAAGACATGTTACCCGCTTAAAGCTGATGTCAACTTGAATTGTCCCAAATTCAACTTTGTCACGATATATACCCAAATAGTGCTTAATGATAGATTTGAGACATTAATGAGTGGCTGTGACACAACATGCGCTGTATTGGACGAATAAACACACAGGGTCTCTGTCACCCAGGCTGGAGTGCAGTGGCATGAACATGGCTCACTGCAGCCTTGACCTCCTGGGTTCAAATGATTCACCCGCCTCAGCTTCCCGGGTAGCTGGGACCACAGGTGCATACCACCACACCCGAGTAATGAAAAATATTTTTTTTGGCCAGTCATGATGGCTCATGCCTGTAATCCCAGCTCTTGAGGAGGCTCAAGCAGGAAGATTGCTTGAGCCCAGGAGCTCGAGACCAATCCAGGCAATAAAACGAGACCCCATCTCTACAAAAAAATTAGCCAGGCTGGACATGGCGGCTCATGCCTGTAATCCCAGCACTTTAGGAGGCCGAGGCAGGCGGATCACCTGAGGTCGGGAGTTTGAGACCAGCCTGACCAACATGGAGAAACATTGTCTCTACTAAAAATACAGAAAAAAATAGCTGGGTGTGGTGACACATGCCTGTAATCTTAGCTACTTGGGAGGCTGAGGCAGGAGAATCACTTGAACCGGGAGGTGGAGATTGTGGTGAGCCAAGATTCTGCCAATGTACTCCAGCCTAGGCAACAAGGGCAAAACTCCATCTCAAAAAAAAAAAAAAAAAAAAAAAAAGAAAGAAAGAAAGAAAGAAAAAAAATTAGCTAGGTGTGGTGGTGTATGCCTGCAGTCCCAGCTACTTGGGAGGCTGAGGTGGGAGGACTGCTTGAGCCCAGGAGGTCAAGGCTGCAGTGAGCCTTGCACATGATCATGCCACTGCACCCCAGCCTGGCCATAGAGCAAGAGACCCTGTCTCAAATAAAAATTATTATTTTTTGTTGAGATGGGATCTTGCTGTATGGCCCAGACTGGTCTTGAACTCCTGGACTAAAGTCATTCTCCTGCTGTGGACTCCCAAAGTGCTGAGATTACAGGTGTGAGCCACCATCCCTAACTGGATGTCTTTTTTTTCCGAGACAGAGTCTCACTCTGTTGCCCGGACTGGAGTGCAATGGCACGATTTTCACTCACTGCAACCTCCACCTCCCGGGTTCAAGTGATTCTTCTACCTCAGCCTCCCAAGTGCTGAAGCACCAGTATACCTGCCTAATTTTTGTATTTTTAGTAGAGTCAAGGTTTCACCATGTTGGTCAGGCTGGTCTGGAACTCCTGACCTCATGATCCACCCACCTCAGCCTCCCAAAGTGCTGTGATTACAGGTGTGAGCCACCACGCCTGGCGCAGATGTCATTTCAGAGTAAGAATAATCAGAGAGAGACATAAAAAGAATAGAGAGAGGGCTCTCCAAATTGCTAGTCTAGCAAAGATTTGCTTCCCTTGCATTTTCCCCTTGATGCAAAATAACTGCCTTTTATTGGACTACACCCAGTTTGACTCACAGAACTTGACGAAATTATAACCTAGATGACTACATGAACACAGTAATCTCCACAGACCATAGGAGATTGCAGTGGATGGCAAAGTGTTACTAAATAAAAGGAGGAAAGGTCAGATGGAAAGCTGTACACTTACATCCTTCTCCTGGATGGTACACTCCTTACAATAATAGGCATCAGAGACCCCAGGGCCTCCACAGATCACACAGCGCCCCTGGTAAGATCCATAGTTACACTCATCACATATGCGCACCAGAGTGCAGGGACGCACATAGGAGTCACAAATCACACACTTGCCATCACCTGTAAGGAACAGAATGAAGTCATGCTCACTAGCAAGTTCTTCAGTCCTCTGCTATCTCCTGCCATAGGGAAATATACTAGTCTCCTGGGAAATACACTAGTCTCCTTTTGACAGTGACTTTAGGGCCCTCCTCTTGGGATCACAAAACTCGGTTTATCTAGCATCCATCTCAAGCCTCTCAACACATACAAAAGTTTATCAATTAACATATGGAAATAACTTAGAAAAGCAGTTGGGAGATGATAAGCCTATATAATTGCTGGCAAAATATTGTATGTTGGGGAGGGGTCATGCTACTCTGGCGATTCTTCCTGTTGAAAGCTAGAGATAGATACAGCTTTATATGTGCAAGTGGCAGTGGGGAGATGGAGGGGCTTTTGGTTGAGGTCCAGCATCTAGATCCAGGCACATCTACTCAAAGACCCCTTGGTGGCACTTTGGCTGGCTCCACAGAAACTGGGAGTGGGAAGGGTGGGTTGTTGGGACGGTGTATTCCACTCACATTTTTCACACAGTCTTCCGATGGCTGCAAGATCAAAGATAGTAAAAAGTACAATTAAAGGTTTTGACAAAGAGGGGAAGTACATCCTCGACCTGGGGGCAGGGACATGAACAAGGACTGTAGTGAGCCCTGCGGATAGCCATTTTATCATTACGAATTTCCACATGAAGCAAACTCACAGCCCGAGTATCCTTCTGAGTCTTTTCCAAAGTCCTGAGCAAGCTAAGTTTCTCTAGATGTGGCCCAGATCCCACCCCCGACGCCTGCCTGGGGCTCCCAGTACGCGCACCCCGCCCTCTTTACATCAGAGGCCACAAACCTGCGCGCTCCTACAACACCCCACGCCTGAGAGGCGGGAAACGTGGCGCCTGAGAGGCAAGACCCTAAGGAAGAGATGGAAACCTCCGAGCCCCCAGATCCTAACACTACCCCTACCCAGACAGCCGAGGGCAGGGCGCAGTCTCACCAACACCAGCCTGCTTGCGGCAAAAGATCAAATCAGGATGATGTTTAGCCATAGTTCCCAACGAAGCCGGCCGCCGGAAGCTTCGGGAACTTCCGTCCGACCTTTAACCCCTATGGTTCCTGCCTCCACTTCGTTGTGATTGGTCCTCTAGGCTTCCGTCAGTTTACAATCCTTGCACCAGGCCCCGCTTGCTCTCGCGAGAGTTTTGTCGCTGGGCGGTCAGGTCCTGGCAGGTGCATGAAAGTCTTAAAAACTCCCAGATTTGGATGGCAGAGATAATTAAAATTTGTTATTGATAAACATCTTTGTGCTTGGTATTTACTTCTGCAAGTGACTTTAGGCAGTTTTATTTCCTCTTTTTCCTCTTGCGCGTCGGTTCATTACACGGGAGCTCCGCCCACTGCGTTCGCACGGTTCCGGCGTCTCTAGGGAGGCCCCCGCCTTCACCGTGACGCTCCATTATTTCGGGCACGCCCCTGCCCAAAGGCTTTAAAACCGCCGTGTGGCACGTCACTTTCACGCGACCTCATCTTTGTCAGTGCACAAAATGGCGCCTTACAGCCTACTGGTGACCCGGCTGCAGGTGAGCAAGCTCAGGGACTTCTAGGTTCACGGGGGCGGGGTGCCTCCTACTGTGCCGGCGGCTGTGGGTGAGGCAGGGCGAGGCGGGCCCGACTTGGGGCCAATTTCACTTGTACTTGTCTGGGTTGTGGGCCCAGCACCCGTGCCCGCTCCTCTGGTGCCCTAGGTCAAGGCGTCCCCCACATAGTCAGCTTTCCTGGCCCTGTCCCCACCCCGTGAGAAGCGTGGGCCCACGCAGTGGCGTCCAGGTGAGGAGCTGAGGCACCTCTTTCTTCTTTTTGAGGAGAACATTCCCTGCCCCTGTGGAGTTGTCTTTCCGTTCCTCAAGGTGAGGACAAGGTGACTAGGGGGCGCGGTCGTTGTTGAGCATTCTAGGCCCAGTGCCTGAGGCCTCACATCCCATTTCTTAGCAACAGAGACATGACAGCATCTAGAGTTGCCAGGCCTGGAGTCTGGAGAAGAAACTAGGACCCTGTACCACCTTTTGAGGACTCTGCGGAACATGGAATGCCTGGGTGGTCTTCTGGGCCCCTGCGTACTAAATAATAATAATAGTTTCTCACCTTTGGACAAGATTTGAATACTTTTAATTCTTCATAACATTATTTGATTCATGTAATCGTAGGAATGAGATGGTTTTTCTTATCTGATAGGTCATGAAACTGGTAGAAAGTAGGTGAAAGTTCTGGTTCAGAGTGTCATCGAAGTGCTGTGACAGAAGCATGAGCCCTACCACCTCTCAGTTCTTGTTTATGTCACTTTGCCCTCACAGAACTTTCTGAACCCTGGTGCTATCATTTCTGTTTGTCAGAATGCAGAACGGGTGTTTTGAGCTCAAAAATTGCTTGTCAAATATGGGAGGATAGGGAGACCAGTTTGACCTTGACTTTCCTGTTAGGAGCTATCTAGAAAGCTGACTGTGACTGCCAGATGGTTTTTTCACTCCTAACTTGACAGCCCTGGGAAGGTGTTATAATCAAAGGTTCAATGTCAAATGTGTACTTTGTTAATAAAAATAAAGCGAGCAAGCCTCTGTAGACATTCTCTGTCACAGTTCACTTTGTGAATTTTTTTTGGATCAAGTGGCACAACTTTGATAATAGAATTTTACAAGTTATGTGTTGTACTCTGAGGAAACATTGTGATACTTTAAGTTATTTTTCATCACATTGCTTAAATTTTACCGTATGATTTAAAGTAAAATCATCATTTATCTGAAAATATTTCTGATCTCAATTCTGGGCAAAGGCAAGGGATTTGTACTTAATTATCTCTTCACATCTTTTTTTTTTTTTTTTTCTTTTTTGAGACAGAGTGTTGCTCTGTCGCCCAGGCTGGAGTGCAGTGGTGCAATCTTGGGTCATTGCATGGGGATAAAACTGGTGGCTATATGGGGGCACCTGATTTTCATAGACTGCCCTTTCAGGGCACTCATCCTTTCGGTGTCCTTCCTCTTTGCACATCACACATTGATTTATCTCTAGTCTGGGCTGGGTTTCAGACTCCGGTCTAGCCATACCTCTTTCTAGCCCTGTTCCACGTCCTCACCCATGCCCTCTCATTACTCCAGCTCCTGTCTTTTTTTTTTTTTTTTTTGAGATGGAGGTTTGCTCTTGTTGCCCAGGCTGAAGTGCAGTGGCACAGTCTCGGCTCACAGCTATCTCCGCCTCCTGGGTTCAAGTGATTCTCTTGCCTCAGCCTCCCAACTAGCTGGGATTACAGGCGCATGCCACCAACCTTGGCTAATTTTTGTATTTTTAGTAGAGATGGGGTTTTACCATATTGACCAGGCTGGTCACAAACTCCTGACCTCAAATAATGAGCCCATCTCAGCCTCCCAAAGTGCTGGGATTACAGGTATGAGCCACTGCACCTGGCCTCTTCATGTCTTTTGATTGTAGAGGTTAATGATGTGGAAATAGTTGTTTCTTCCTGTCCCTTGATTTAAGGGAGTCAGGCAAGATTATTTGATAAGATAAATGATTATAGATTTCTTGAACTTGGAAGAGAAAAATGATACCACACCATTTTTTAACTGAAAAGGGTATTGGAAAGTATGATTATTAGACTGGTGTAGAAGGAGATCTGGGCTATAGTTCATTCTCTTTCCAGAGCCTGTGACCTTGAGTAAGTTACTTCCTAAGTCCATTGTTTGTCAGTTGGGGATGATCTTCATTGAACAAATGTGTATTCAGCAGCTGGCTGTTAGAAAGTTATGAGCAAGGCCGGGCGCTGTGGCTCACGCCTGTAATCCCAGCACTTTGGGAGGCCAAGGCGGGCGGATCATGAGGTCAAGAGATTGAAGCTTTCTGGCTAACATGGTCAAATTCTGTCTCTACTAAAAATACAAAAATTAGCTGGGCATGGTGGCACGAGCCTGTAGTTCCAGCAACTCAGGAGGCCAAGGCAGGACAGTCACTTGAACCCGGAGACGGAGGTTGCAGTGAGCAGAGACCATGTCACTACACTCCACCCTGGTGACAAATAGAGACTCCGTCGTAAAAAAAATAAAAGAAAGTGATGAGCAAGTATAATGTGTTTATGAGCATCACGTAGACTAACCCCCTCTACAGGTGGAGAATCTAAGACCTTGAGAGCCTCAGTGACTTCCAGTAGTGGAGTTAGGATTAAAATCCTGATCTCCTTGTTTGTTCCTTTGGCTAAGATGAATGAACAATAAATGCAGTTTGCATACTGCTTCCCGATAACCAGGCTGTCTCAAGTAACCAGCTAACACAGTTTCTCTGAGAAGCTTGTAAATTTACTTCTTTTGTGCTTAGATACATTTGAGAAGTGATGGTTACTACCTTAATAGTGATGTTTGCAAAACCCTATCCCTACAGTCAAATTATTTCTACTTCATTCACCATGTATTTACTGAGTGCCCACTGCTAGTTCTGGATACTGTGGTAAGTAAAGACAGTTCCTGTTCTCATGGAGCTTCCACTATATTCTAATGTACCTGACTGCAGAGGGCCTTGGAGATCTTTCTCAGCCATATACAGAATTTTTCTTTCCTTGGCTGGACCAAAGGTGAAGGTAGATAATAGAATGATGGGTGTTACTACCAGCACTAAGAGCACCTAACATTTATCTTACTGTGTACCACTGTGAGATAAGACAGACCTATTAGCCTGATTTATAGATGAAGAAACAGTATGACAGAGCAAACGTAGCGTCATGGTTGAGAGCATGGACTCTGGTATCAGACAACTTAGATTTGAATACTGTAATAGCTCTAATACTCATGTAGCTGTCATTTTGGGTAAGTTACTCAAACTCTCTGTGCCTGTTTCATTGCCTTTGGATATGATAATAATAGTACATCTGTTTCAATCATGTGATAGTTGCAAAGTGTTTAGAACCCCACCTGGTACTTAGTAAGGGTAATATGATAAATTTGCCTAGGGCCTTATTACTAATTGTTAGTAGGTATGATTTGAATCTGCACACATCTGATTAAGAAGCCTGAGGGCTTAGCAACTAGCACTATACTGCTTCCCTTTGGCATTGAGCTCAGCCTGTTGATCAGGGCACCATAGATGATCCATAACCTGAGAATAGTACCAAGTTGAATGTGTACTATTGTTTGACTGTACCTGCTATTAGGTAGTAAGATTAGAAACAAGAAAGTAGGAGGTGAATTTTTTTTTTTTTTTGAGATGAGGTCTTGCTCTATTGCCCAGGCTGGAGTACAGTGGTGTGATCTTGACTCACTGCACCCTCCGCCTCCCAGGTTCAAGCAATTCTCCTGCCTTAGTCTCCTTGTAGCTGGGATTACAGGTGCCTGCAACCATGCCCGGCTATTTTTTCTGCTAATTTTTCACAGAGACGGGGTTTCACCATCTTGGCCAGGCTGGTCTTGAACCCCTGACTTGTGATCCATCTGTCACAGCCTCCCAAAGGGCTGAGATTGCAGGCATGAGCCACCGTGCCAGGCGTTTTTTCTTTTTTTCTTTTTTTAAGAGATGGGGTTTTCACTGTGTTGCCCAGGCTGGTCTCAAATTCCTGGGCTCAAGCAGTCCTCTCACCTTGGCTTCCCAAAGTGCTGAGATTACAGGTGTGAGTCACTGCACCCAGCCAAGGAGGTGAAATTTTTGAAAAGCCATATTTACTCTCTGGTTTTTAGCACTTATTTTTGTGCATATGACTATGAATAGTACACAAGAGGGGTTGAGCAGTTGCAAATATGTTTATTAGGTGTTTGGTTTTGCCTTGAGGTAACTGTGGTGCTGAGATTTCATGTGAACTTGAGGAGAAGTCATGTAACCTCTTGCATATAAATTTGTGATGGCAGTTAACGACAAACCCAACATATTTGGCAGAAATTTTCTGTGTCATGTTAAAATCTGGCCCTGCGCAGTGGCTCACACCTGTAATCCCAGCACTTTGGGAGGCCGAGGCGGGCGGATCACGAGGTCAAGAGATCGAGACCATCCTGGCCAACATGGTGAAACCCCGTCTCTACTTAAAAAAAAACCAAAAAAAAACACAAAAAAATTAGCTTGGCGTGGTGGTGCGTGCCTGTAGTCCCAGCTACTCAGGAGGCTGAGGCAGGAGAATTGCTTGAACCTGGGAGGTGGAGGTTGCAGTGAGCCGAGGTCGCGCCACTGCACTCCAGCCTGGCACCTGGTGACGGAGTGAGACTCTGTCTCAAAAAAAAAAAAAAAAAAAAAAAAAAAATTAAAATCTTGGTTTGAATTGTGAAACAGATCATCCTGATTGTATGGTCACTATGAGTACCTTCCCAGGCATCAGTTGTTGATTAGAATTGAGTGAATGAATACATTGGTAAACAAGCTTCCATCTCAGATGTGGACAAGGGAACAGACACCATTCTGAGGATTAGGGGAGCATAGCATTGCATTTCAGACCAACTGTTCATTGAAAACTTTGGCCGGGTGTGGTGGCTCATGCCTATAATTTCAGCACTTTGGGAGGCTGAGGTGGGTGGATCACCTGAGGTCAGGAATTCAAACCAGCCTGGCCAACATGGTGAAACCCCATCTCTATTAAAAATACAGAATAAGCTGAGCAGGGTGACACGTGCCTGTAATCGCAGCCACTCAGGAGGCTGAGGCAGGAGAATCACTTGAACCCAAGAGGCAGATGTGGTAGTGAGCTGAGATCGAGCCATTAATCTCCAGCCTGGACAACAAGAGTAAAACTCTGTCTCAAAAAACAAAAAAAATCTTAATGCCTAGCACTGTTCTAGATATGAGGGATGCAGTAGTGAGCAAGAATAGTGGGGCTTGTAGTCCTGGGGAAAATAAGTAGAAAAATAAGAATACTATAGTTACTGAGTGTTGTGGGGAAGATAAGGTAGAGATAACAGAGGTGGGAACGTGGCATGGCTTTAACTGGGGTGTTTGGGGAAGACCTTATAGAAGAGGTGACATTTGAACTGAGACTTAAATGATACGAATGCAGCTGTTTAGCATTTTTGGAGGAGACTTCAAATAGAAGGAGTATGCGCAGAGCACCTAGGTGTGAGCTGAGTGTGTTGAGGATAAGAGCTAAGGCCAGTGTTGCTACTGTGTCCTCAGGAGCAGAAGGTCTCAGCAAGAGGCAGGGGCTAGGGTCAGGGAGGCTTTGGGAAGGAAATCCAAGTGTAGTGAAAATCCACTGGAAGATTTTAAGCTAGGGAGTGACATGATCTGATCATTTGGGTTGCTATGTGCATGATGACCATAGAGGTTCAAAAAAAGGGGGCCGGGCGCAGTGGCTCACGCCTGTAATCCCAGCACTTTGGGAGGCCGAGGCGGGTGGATCACGAGGTCAAGAGATCAAGACCATCCTGGTCAACATAGTGAAACCCCGTCTCTACTAAAAATACAAAAAATCAGCTGGGCATGGTGGCGCATGCCTGTAATCCCAGCTACTCAGGAGGCTGAGGCAGGAGAATTGCCTGAACCCAGGAGGCGGAGGTTGCAGTGAGCCGAGATCGCGCCATTGCACTCCAGCCTGGGCAATAAGAGCGAAACTCCATCTCAAAAAAAAAAAAAAAAAAAAAAAAAGGAGTCCGGGAGACCAGTGGGGGACTGCTGGAGTCATCCCAGGAATAGCAGAGGAGTCCAAGAGTAGAGATCTGGGAGTGGAGATAAGATGTATTCAAAACTGGGATATCTTCAGAAGCAGATGGGTTGGATGAGGAATGTGAGGGGTAGAGAATAAGGGTGACTCCTGGGTTTGGGGCCTTAGCAAGTGCGGGATGGGTGAGCTTGAATTCATTGGTCATGTGTTTGCACAGTACTTAAAAAACTTAGCTATGGGCAGAATCTCATTGATAAATTCTTGATTCTTTCGTCAACTCTCAAATACTTCATTTCACAGGTGAGAAAGCCAGATGACATCAAGTGTGTTACCCCAGGGCCCTCGTTTGAGTAGAGGATGAGCATCCTGTGTCATGTAGACTCTGTCCTAGCTGGTCTTGTGAAACCTGGTGTGTGCCCGAGAGGGCCATCTTGTAAATACTTACCTTTGTTTTTTTTTTTTTAATATTCTTTTTTTCTTTTTCCTCTTTTTTCTTTTTGACATAGGGTCTCATTCTGTCCCCCAGGCTCAAGTGCAGTGGTATAATCACAGCTCACTGCAGCCTTGGTCTCCTGGGCTCAAGTGATCCTCCCACCTCAGCCTCCCTAGTAGCTGGGACTAGAGGCTTGTGGCACCACGCCCGACTAATTTTTTATTTTTTGTAGAGACGGGTATTGCCATGTGACTCAGGCTGCTCTTGAACTTGTGGGTTCAAGCAGTCCTTTCACTTCGTCCTCCCTCGTGCTGGGATTATAGGTATGAGCCACCACACCTGGCCAATGGGAAGTATTTAAAGTGAATGTTGAGTCTTCATTGGCTCCAGTTTTCTTTGACGTACCTGGCTTTCCCAGGACCTGGTTTGGAAGGCAGTGATGGGCTTTGGGCCTAACTCTCAGCATGAAGGAGGGAAGGGATTGCAGAAAGCCTTCTTGCAGCCTGTGAAAAGCAGCAGGTGGAGCATCAGGAGCCTTAGGGAGACTTCCTCTGCCGCTGGCTTACTGTGTAGCTCTAGGCAAAGTCTCAACTCTGTAGTCCTGCAGTTAGTTACACATCCGCAAAATGGTATAATTAATAACTACTCTTCAGTTAAGAAGGGTTCTGAAGTCTTAATGTTTGAAAAGTTGTTCAACTCTGTTTCATGTGCTATAAAGCATTGTGAGCCAGGCATGATGGCTCACACCTGTAATCCCAGTACTTTGGGATCCTGAGGCAGGTGGATCACCTAAGGTCAGCAGTTCAAGACCGGCCTGACCCACACGGTAAAACCCCATCTCTATTAAAAATATGAAATTAGTTGGGTGTGGTGGTGCATGTTTGTAATCCCAGCTACTTGGGAGACTAAAGCAGGAGAATCGTTTGAACCTGGGAGGCGGAGGTTGCAATGAGTCAAGATCGTGCCATTGCACTCCAGCCTGGGCAACAAAAATGAAAATACAGAGTTTCACTCATGTTGCCCAGGCTGGAGTACAATGGCGTGATCTCGGCTCACAGCAACTTCCGCCTCCTGGGTTCAAGCGAGTCTCCTGCCTCAGCCTCCTGAGTAGCTGGGATTACAGGCATGTGCCACCATGTCTGGCTAATTTTTTATTTTTATTAGAGATGGGGTTTCTCCACGTTGGTCAGGCCGGTCTCGAACTCCTGACCTCAGGCGATCCACGTGCCTCAGCCTCCCAAAGTGCTGGGATTACAGGTGTGAGCTACTGTGCCCCTGCCAGTTGTGGCATTTATAAGTACTCGCTGTGTCATGAGTATGTTCACAGAGCTGATCTAAGACAAGAGCCCTGCCTGTGGAAGAGCTTTGAAGGTGGTGAGGGAGAAGTCGTTTAAATGACTGTAATACATGGCGCTGAAGCATGAAGTAGGTGGGGGGATTTGCTGGGTGGGGCTAAATACAGCCTCAGCCACCCATCCTGGAACGTGCATGTAGTGGTGGTATGTTGGTTCACCCACTGCTGTGGTTGATAACAGAGGCCCATCCAGGCCTGGAGGAGCGGAGAACCGCATTACCCACCATCTGTTGAGCAATCAGGCCCTCTGCGCCAGTCACAGAACTAGGTCTTGTTTTACAAATATTGCCTCATTTGTCCTTCACAACAACCCTGAGAAGTAGGTATGAGTAGCCTGTTTCACAGTGATGAAACTGAGTCCCAGAGGGGTTAAATAGCTCATCTGAGGCCACAGCTAGCACGTGAGTGCAGATTTGACCGCAGAACCCAGGCTTTTTACCAGTCAGCCAGACTGTTTCCCCAGAGAGTAGAAACTGATCACTGTGGAGTGGGCTGGATATAGGGTACACAGTTCAGTTGGCTCTGTGCCCTTTTGGGTATATGTCTTTGTGGCTGTGATTGTGTCCTGCCCTAAATACCAGCGAGGCTGACAGGGAGATGCTAGAGGGGTGGGTTGCACAGAGGCAGCTTTATTCCTTGACTGAGCTTCAGCTCAGCCTCACAGGCTGCCTGTTGAGCTTGCAGAGGATGCCCGTCTCAAGTGTGTAGGTGCAGAGCTGCTGCCCGTGGGGCCAGAGCAGGGCTTGGGATTTGTATGCAGTTCACAATGTATGACTGATGTGGGCAGCAAAAGAGAATTAGTTAGATGAGCGCATCTGTCATCAGCCTGTTCCTTAAAGGAACCCTCTGCTGCCTTCGATACCCATTTAGAGGCTTTGACTTGGAGAGAACATGGCTCCTTGCTCTCTTTCAGAGGCTCCAAGCCTCTGAAAAGGACTGCATCACTTTTGTTCCCTCCAGTTGCATAGCAACCAAGCTAGCTGACTGCCTTCTGGCAGGAGGGAATTGTTTAGCTTTGGTTTCTTAGGAGAGGAGCCAGGCGTCACCTCCATGAGTGGGAGAAGATTGTTAGAAGCCCTGCAGTGGAGGTGTGGGAAGATGGTTCCCCTTAGGAGGGTGTGGACTGACGTGCATTCCTGTGTTGCCCACTTAGAGTTCACCTGAACTCTCTGCCAGGAAGGGCTAGGCAGTTAGTTGCTAAGAGACATGAGCCTGAAGTCATCCTTCTATGAAATGGGCTGCCTTATGATATAGTGAGTTCCTCACCGCTGGAGACAGCCTGGCTAGGTTGGGTGAGTGTGTTAGGCATTCAAATGCAGAAGGAGTGGATAGATGAGACCTTTTCAGTTCCATTTTAGTTCCGAGATGTGCTGTCCTGGTGCTTGGGACCTGATCTGGGGCTCTGGTCTTTGATGGCTGGGGAGGGAGAAGTACGGGGCATAGTGGAAAAACACCCACCTATAATCCTCTCCCCCGTACACAGGCAGGCCATGTTTTAGTAGCAGCATCTCATTCTCCCAGGAGAACTAAGTAATAGCGGCTTACATTTATTGAATGCCTGCCAGAAATACAGCTACAGAGCTGTATGCCTTTCGTATATTTTTTTGTTACAGAGTGCAGTATATTCATAAAAGCTCTCGTCTCTCCATCCCAGTCCCCCGGGGGAATTTTGTGTTTATCATTCTAGACGTTTTTCCTCTGTATTTACAAGTCTTTCTTTCTGATCTTCACAAAATCTCTGCTTCCCCCGCCCACCCCCCAGATGGAGTCTGGCTCTGTCACCTAGGTTACAGTACAGTGACTCCATCTTGGCTCACAGCAGTCTCAAACTCCTGGGCTCAAGCAGTCCTCCTGCCTCAGCCTCCTGAGTAGCTCAGATTGTAGACATATGCCACCATGCCTGGCTAATTTTTGTATGCTTTTGTACTGACGGGGTCTCGCTTTGTTGCCTAAGCTGGTCTTGAACCCCTTGGCTCAGGAGTGGTGATGATCTACCTGACTTGGCTTCCTAAAGTGCTGGGATTACAGGCTTGAGCCATTACATTTGGTCAAAATCTCTGCTCTTTTACCCCCCCGTATTACAGAAGAGGAAATTAAGGCTCAGAGAGGTAAATAATCTTAGGTACTACAGATAGGGAAGCTGAGATTCCAAGTCAGATCCCTCCAGCCCTAGAGTAGATGCCATTTCTGTGACTGGGCACTCATCTTGGAGTGTTTCCATGGTGGCACTCTGACAGGTGCCTGATGACTTCTCTGTCACTTGTTAAAGCAACTGCCTTAAGAGACCCGGCCTCTCCTGGAGCCTGGCCTGTTTCGATGGCTCAGCACCCTGAGCTCTGTGGATTGCTCTGTGTGCTGGGGCTCCCCAACAGGCAGTGCTGTGTGCGCCATACTTGACAAGGTGGACAGCAGCTTGCCTGAGATTGTCAGTCCGTTTGGTTTGTAGTGTTCTCTGGATACAAGTGGTCCCAAGGGAAGACCTCTATCCTTTATAGGAAGAGGGGGCAGCATGTCTGACCTTGGCCGAGTGGGGTTGTGGCGAGTTCTGAGTGGGTATGCATGTGATGTGCCATGGGGCGGGCCCTTTTTCGGTCTGCCTCGGCTCTGTGAACCTGTGCCTTTGCTCACCACAGCCTCTGCTGGAGTCATTCCACTCGAGTTTGAAAACACAATGCAGAAGGCTGGTGTTCGCGTCATGGCTCTGCCTTCATCCATTTCATCACTAAGTCTTTCTCGAACTTCTATGTTGGACATTTTCCTACATTCTGAATATATTGTGACCAGAATAGACCATTTTTTGTCCTCATGGAGCTTATATTTTAGTGGACTTTACTTTCCCATCTGGTCCAAGTCTCTGTCTTCTCATCTAAACATGGGACAGAGAGACCTGTAGAGGTTCCACTTGGCTCAATTGTTAGGGTGATTCAAGGGAGCTGCTGCCATCTTGCCAGCAGTGTCCTTTGTCTTGCCTAGCTGTGTGGTGCCTGGCGCTCCCGTGGGGGGTCTGCTGTGGGGATGCCCCTTCTGTCAGCGTTTGCCCACTGTTCTGTGTTGGTAAATGTAGGATCAGCAGAGCCTCCCTTGAAGCCCTGGAGATTTGTGGTCCATCCAGCTAGACTCCAACAAAGGCACTCAGAGTCAGGAGTTGGGACTGAGAACCCCTGTGGAGGACTCAGCCCACTTGGCTGCTGGGCTTGAAGCAGAGGTTGGGAGACATTGTCATTGGCACAGGGAGAAAGTCACGGCCTTTGCAAGTTCCCAGCTGTTTGACCTTAGGCAGGCCCCTTCCTGCCTCTGAGCCTCTGCAGCTTCAGGCAGTTCGGGAGGCAGAGCTTTGTACAGCAAGGTTCACAAGAGTCACTGGTGCAGAGCTGTGTGGCAGCTGATATTTACTCCAAAACGTATCTGTGGGCATCTGGCTACTGGTCACCCTGATGGGAGACTCCCACTTAGGTGTAAAATTTGGAAGTTGTGGCTGGGCGCGGTGGCTCAAGCCCGTAATCCCAGCACTTTGGGAGGCCGAGGCGGGTGGATCACGAGGTCAAGAGATCGAGACCATCCTGGTCAACATGGTGAAACCCCGTCTCTACTAAAAATACAAAAAACATTAGCTGGGCATGGTGGCGCTTGCCTGTAATCCCAGCTATTGAGGAGGTTGAGGCAGGAGCATTGCCTGAACCCAGGAGGCGGAGGTTGCGGTGAGCCGAGATCGCGCCATTGCACTCCAGCCTGGGTAACAAGAGTGAAACTCCGTCTCAAAAAAAAAAAAAAAAAAAAAAAAAAATTTGGAAGTTGTTTTGTGGCTGAGGAAGTACTATAGGGATGCTTAGGATGGAGAAGATATAATTGTGGTTTTCAGCGATTTGAAGGGCTGACTGTGGGAGATTGACTAGCCTCATTTGATCTGGTTCCAAAGGATAGGACTGGGAAGTTAGGCCTATCATGAGTCAGGCACTAGTCTAGATTCTCTCCTTTCATCCTCACTGCAGCCTGTGAAGGCGTTACTCCCATTTTTACAGATGGGAAAAATTGATGTTTAGAGGGGTTAAATAAAACCACAGAAGGTTATACAGTTTGTAAGGGGTAGAGCTGGGATTTGAGCCCAGATCTCCAAAGCTGGAATGACGTAATGAGGGCACATTTCCATTTGATTTAAGAAGCATTAGTTTAAAATCTTAGAACTGACCAGTAGTGGAATAGGCTTCCTGGAAGAGCCTGAGCTTCCTGACCTAGTCATGTCGAACCAGGGGGCTTATGGGAGTTGCTGAGCGGAGATTTTCTGCCTCGAGGCCACTTCAGTCCTGCCCTTAGCCCCTTTGTTCCCCAGAAAGTAGGGGAAAATGGATGGGGAGGGGGCAATGAAAGTATTTCTTCTAGATGAGGGCCTGGAATTTACCAGTGAGTATTTAACAAGGCCTGAGACGTAGGGTCCAAGTATGGGAAAATGTTTTCCCATTTCCCAGTTTTGGGAAAACTGTGTTGGATGGCCTTACGGGTGATCTCAGGAATGTCCCTGTGGCCCTGAGGTTGAACTGAGCATTAAGTATGTTTTACTTTTGGAATCAGGAAATAAAAACAGAACTTGGCAAAGTTATTTTTAAAAATATGGCTGGGCCGGGTGCAGTGGCTCATGCCTGTAATCCCAGCACTTTGGGAGGCAGAGGCTGGTGGGTCATTTGAGGCCTGGCCCACATGACAAAATTCTACTAAAAATACAAAAATTAGCTGGGCATGGTGGCATGCACCTATAATCTCAGCTATTAAGGAGGCAGAGGCAGGAGAATCACTTGAACCTGGGAAGCGGAGGTTGCAGTGAGCTGAGATCATGCCACTGCACTCCAGCATAGGCGACAGAGCGAGACTCTGTCTCAAAAAACAAAAAAATTGCTGGGCATGGAGGCTCACACCTGTAATCCCAACACTTTGGGAGGCCGAGGTGGGTGGATCACCAGAGGTCAGGAGTTTGAGGCCACCCTGACCAACATGGAGAAACCCTGTCTACTAAAAATACAAAATTGCCGGGTGTGGTGGTGCTTGCCTATAATCCCAGCTACTTGGGAGGCTGAGGTAGGAGAATCGCTTGAACCTGGGAGGCGGAGGTTGCGGTAAGCCGAGATCTTGCCATTGTACTCCAGCCTGGGCAACAAGAGCGAAACTCCGTCTCAAAAAATAAAAAATACAGGCCGGCACAGTGGCTCACACCTGTAATCCCAGCACTTTGGGAGGCCAAGATGGTTGGATCACGTGAGGTTGGGAGTTCGAGACCAGCCTGACCAACATGGAGAAACTCCATCTCTACCAAAAATAAAAAATTACCTGGGCATGGTGGCGCATACCTGTAATCCCAGCTACTCGGGAGGCTGAGGCAGGAGAATCACTTCAACCTGGGAGGCAGAGGTTGCAGTGAGCTGAAATCATTTTACTCCATGCCAGCCTGGGCAAGAAGAGCAACACTCCATCTAAAAAAAAATTAATAAATAAAAATAAAAAGCAAAAATGAAAAATATGCCCAAAGCATCATCCTTCTTTAAATACTGGGCTGGACATGGTGGTTTACGCCTCTAATCCCAGCACTTTTGGAGACTGAGGTGGGAGTATGGCTGGTACTTGAGGATGTGTTCTCTCAAAACCAGAGTTAACCTAAGAAAAAGCCATTGGATTCAGGAAACCAGAATCAAACTAAGGAAAAGGACAGGATATTCTAGAGATACTAACAGATGTGAGTTCCAGAGAGGTATTAGACCTTATGGGGAAAGAGACAGAGGCTCCAGGAGATGACAGGGCTGATGCATCTCCTATGCATTCATAATATTGAGCGTTGTAGCCGATGGAGAATTTGAGAATGAATTTGTGATAAGCACACCAAGTGTTGAAGTTTGTTTTCTTTGGGGCAGGGAAATGGGGGGTTGGGACTTGATTCCTGGTTTCCTGTATGATGATAGTTTTTAAATTTTAATAGTGCATAAAAATGTTACTTTGATCAAAATAAAAAATTATATTAAAAACAAAACTATTGGCTGGATGTGGTGGCTCATGCCTGTAATCCCAGCACTTTGGGAGGCTGAGGCAGGTGGATCACGAGGTCAGGAGTTCGAGACTAGCCTGGCCAACATGGTGAAATCCCATCTCTACTAAAAACACAAAAAATAGCCAGGCGTGGTAGAAGGCACCTGTAATCCCAGCCCCTCGGGAGACTGAGGCAGGAGAATTGCTTGAACCCAGGAGTCAGAGGTTACAGTGAGCTGACATCTTGCCACTGCACTCCAACCTGGGTGACAGAGTGAGACTCCATCTTGGGAAACAAAAATCATCAAATATTACTAATAAGGGTTAGTATTATCATGGTTGTATTTGCTCAGAAATGTCAGACCTGATACCTGCAGTGTGGGTACAGAGGATTCCATGGTAGCAGGGATTGAGGGGAGAGAGAGATGCAGCAGAGGCTAGTGTTTGCTGCCTCCCTTGGAGTCACTGAGTATTAGGCACCCACAGGATACTCTGCACCAGGCCAGGGAGTCTGGTGGTAGAGGTCACTGGATGGGCTTCAGGAAGTCTGTAAAATTGTGTGTTTTATGTCTTTTCTATATTTTCTCTGTGAAATATCTTGCTTTATATAACGAAGGAAAAAATCCTGGTAATTTTTTTTTTTAATAGAGACTAGGTCTCACTATATTGCCCAGGCTGGTCTTGAACTCCTGCCTCAGCCTCTCAAAGTGCTAGGATTACTTTTAGTATTTTACATATTGCATAATTACATGCTTGTTATTCTTTGGGAATCCATTCATGTTATTTCATGCCTCACAGTAACTCAGAATAACATACATGTCATTTTATTCCTCGCCTAATACTTCAGATGCTATTCTTTTTTTCCAAATGAGGAAATTGGGGTGAACATGCTTGTCATGTAGGTAGTAAGTGACAAGCTGGGCTTTGGAGTGAGGGTTAAGTTATCTTTACCTTGCCATATTGCCCCTGGTAAACCCCAGGTCATAGTTCAGGCTTTTAGGACGGCGAGCTGTACCCTCCCCTGCCTGGCTGAGTTTCCAACCTGACCTTCCACCATTTCCTGCTTTGACTTTTTTTTTGAGACAGTTTCCCTCTTGTTGCCCAGGGTGGAGTGCAACAGCCCGATCTTGACTCACTGCAACCTCCGCCTCCTGGGTTCAAGCAGTTCTGCCTCAGCCTCCTGAGTAGCTGGGATTACAGGCATGTGCCACCAGGCCCGGCTTTTTTTTTTTTTTTTTTTTTGAGACAAAGTCCCATTCTTTTGCCCAGGCTGGAGTGCAGTGACACGATGTTGGCTCACTGCAACCTCCACCTTCCAGGTTCAAGCAGATTCTTCTGCCTCAGTCCCCCATAATAGCTGGGATTATAGGCATGCACCACCATACCCTGCTATTTTTTGTGTTATTAGTAGAGATGGGGTTTCTCCATGTTGGTCAGGCTGGTCTTGAACTCCTGACCTCAGGTGATCCACCCGCCTCGGCCTCCCAAAGTCTTGGGATTACAGGTGTGAGCCACCGCTCCTGGCTTCCTGCTTTGTCTTTTACATCCCAGCATTTTGAGTGATTGGCAGCTTCTGCACACTTCACTTGGAGAGTCTCTTTGTGCATGCTGTGTGTTCTCTTCACCTGCCCTGCAAACGCCTGGTTGCCCTCTGCCACCAGGTGTTGCCCTCTCTGTGAAGCCTTGTGGAGACATCCCAGGCAGAGCTCCTCATTCCCTGTGCTCCACTCCTGCCCCTCGTGTGTGTCCTTCTTTCAAAGGTTACAGTGATATTTTGCATTTACTTCCTGATCTTGGCCTGACTGAGGTGTATTAGTGTAGGGACCGTCTCACTCCTCTTGGTATCTGAGTCCTTTTGCTTAGCACATAATAGAGAACAAATGTGCTGCTAGGAAAGAGGTTACAAGATAGGTAACCATCAGTCTCTTCTAATAGCTTCGCCCATCTCAGATGCATTCTCTAGAGAGCAACCATGGTGATATTTATTTATTTATTTTGATTTTTTATGAGATAGGTTCTCCCTTTGTTGCCCAGGCTGGTCTCAAACTCCTGGCCTCAAGCGATCCTCTCGCCTCTGCCTCCCAAAGTCCTGTGGTGATTTCATTATTTATTTATTTATTTGTTTGTTTATTTTTTGAGACGGAGTTTCCCTCTTGTTGCCCAGGCTGGAGTGCAATGACATGATCTCAGCTCACTGCAACCTCCGCCTCCCAAGTTCAAGCGATTCTCCTGCCTCAGCCTCCCGAGTAGCTGAGGTTACAGGCATGTGCCACCACGCCCAGCTAATTTTGTTTTTTTTTTTTTTGGGATGGAGTTTCGCTCTTGTTACCCAGGCTGGAGTGCAGTGGTGCAATCTCGGCTCACTGCAACCTCCGTCTCCTGGGTTCAGGCAATTCTCCTGTCTCAGCCTCCTGAGTAGCTGGGATTACAGGCACGCGCCACCATGCCCAGCTAATTTTTTGTATTTTTGGTAGAGACGGGGTTTCACCGTGTTGACCAGGATGGTCTCGATCTCTTGACCTCGTGATCCACCCGCCTCGGCCTCCCAAAGTGCTGGGATTACAGGCTTGAGCCACCGCGCCCGGCTATTTTGTATTTTTAGTAGAGATGGGCTTTCACCACATTGGTCATGGCTGGTCTCGAACTTTTGACCTGAGGTGACCCACCCACCTTGGCCTCCCAAAGTGCTGGGATTACAGGCGTGAGCCACTGCACCCAGTGGATTTTTATTTTAGTGCATATGTGATCCTGTCATGACCCTGATTAAACCTTCAGTGGCTTCCCATTGCTTTTAGGATCAGGTGAAACATTTAACATGTCCTACTGTTAAGCTCCTATGCACTTACAAGACAGGGCCAAGACCTGACTTTACCAGATACAATGAGCCACTTTCACTATCAGACGGTTTGTTACTTATATAGACAGCAAAAAGGAGAATAAGCCACAAGGACCAGCTCCCTGGTCCTCTTCTGGAATACCAAAAAGGATAACACCAAAACAAAAGAAGCTGATAACTGCGCCACAAGGTATGGAGTGCCCTGTTGCCGAGAGCCACGTCCAGACTGCAGCCAAGAAGTCTCCCTTCCGCAGCTCTAGTGTGAAGGGCGGGGACAGAAAGCACCTCACCCTATCAGAACTTGGAGGCAGGAGAAACTGTCTCCTGACAGCCACCCTGGGGAGATAGGAAGGCAGGTGGGAGGTGGCTCAGAGCAACTCCTTAGAGGCCTCCTGTCGTTTCAGGCTCCAGGAGGATCAAGGTATTCTGCCAAGGCTCAGATACATCATGGCTCAAAGTTGTTAGGGCACCATTGTGTAGCTTTTCTACACCTTCAGTGTTCCTCATGATACCTGGTTCCTTTTTGTCTCTTCAGTCTTACTTTCTGCCATTTCTTCTGCACTTTGCTACAGTCAAGCTGGTTTTCTTTTCTTTTCTTTTTTTTTTCAAAACAGAGTCTCACTCTGTTGCCCAGGCTGGAGTGCAGTGGTGCGATCTCAGCTCGCTGCAGCCTCCGCCTCCCGGGTTCCAGGGATTCTCCTGCTTCAGCCTCCCGGGTAGCTGGGATTACAGGCATGCACCACCACGCCCAGCTAATTTTTGCATTTTTAGTAGAGATGGGGTTTTACCATGTTGGCCAGGCTGGTCTCAAACTCCTCTCCTCAGGTGATCTACCCACCTCAACCTCCCAAAGTACTATGATTATAGGCATAAGCCACTGTGCCTGGCTGGTTTTCTTTTCTTTCAATTGCAAATGCCATCTTGCCATGAGAACCTTGCATGTGCTGTTCTCTCTGTGCCCAATTCGCTGGACTCCTTCCCCTAAAGCCCATTTGTTTAGCCACAGATCAAACATAATTTTCTTGGAGAAGCCCTTCCCCAATTCTAGATTCGGCTGGCCAGCTTTATGCTGTCACAGCAGCTTAACTTTTCTCTCATAGCACTTCTCTCACCTGGTCACTTACACAGTCCCTTTAGTGATTACTTGACATGTTTTCTCACCTAAAATCCAGCACCACACGCATCGTCTGGGACTGGAGAAATATTTAATGAATCAGGAACTTGTTAAATTGGGGAGGTAGTATGCGGGGCGGGGGAAGCATTGACTTACAGATTGGAGGGCTTGAATTCTGCCTCTAACTACTGTTAACTAGGTATGTGACCTTAGCATTCATATCCTCATCTGTCAAATGAAGAAAAAATTCTTGATGGTCTGAGGTCATCTTGGGTTGTGATAATCTGTACTTCTAGATGAATCATCTAATTAACAGCTCTAGAGGGCCGCTTATCTAAGGTGAGAATCCACCTGCCTATTTGGCCTCTCTATTTGGGTATCAGTCTAATGTCCAGAACCAAACTCCTGATCTTACCCTGCATGCCTTCTCTTCCTGTTGCCTTCCCCATTTCAGTTTACAGCAACTCATTCTTCCAGCTACTTAGGTCCAAAACCTAAGCGATATTCTTGACTTCTCTCACACCCCTTATACTGTTATTACCTTCAAAATATATCCAGACTCCAGCCCCTTCTCACCACCTCCACCAGTACTTCTGTGATCTTAGTTGCCAGCATCTTTCACTGAGCTGTTGTGTTGGCCTCCTACCTGGTCTCTCTGCTTCCCTCTGTTCTATTGAGAGCAGCCCCAGGTCCTTGTAAAAAGTGAAGTCAGATTATGTAATTCCTCTTCAGCATTGTCCATCCCAGTCGTAGTCGGCAGAATCTTAACCGTATTTTCTGCAAGGTCCTATATAGTCTGACTCCCTGCTCCCTCTTGATCTCCCTCTTACTGTTTTCCCTGTTTATCTGCTCTAGCCATACTGGCTTCCTTGCTTAAAACACGTAGAACATAAAGTTTACTATCTTACCCATTTGCGAGTGCACAGTTAAATGCCATTAAGTACATTCCCGTTGTTATGCCGCCAGCACCACTATCCATCTCCAGAACTTTTTCATCTTGAATAGCTGAAACGACCCATTCTACACTAACTCCCCTTTCTCTCCACCCAGCCCCTGGCAACCACCATTCTGCTTTCTGTCTCTATGAATTTACCTACTGAGTATCTCATGTAAGTGGAATCATACACTATTTGTTTTTTGTTGTGTGTGTGTGTTTTTTTTTTTTTGAGACGGAGTCTTGCGTTGTCACCCAGGCTGGAGTGCAGTGGTGCAGTCTTGGCTCACTGCAACCTATACCTCCTGGGTTCAGGCGATCAAGTGTTTCTCCTGCCTCAACTTCCCAAGTAGCTGGGATTATAAGCACGTGTCACTATGCCCAGCTAATTTTTGTATTTTCAGTAGAGATGGAGTTTCACCGTGTTGGCCAAGTTGGTCTTGAACTCACGACCTCAGGTGATCTGCCCGCCTTGGCCTCCCAAAGTGCTGGTATTACATGTGTGAGCCACCGCACCCGGCGTTTTGTTTTTGAGATGGAGTCTCACTCTGTTGCCGAGGCTGGAGTGCCGTGGCACAATCTCAGCTCACTGCAGTCTCTGCCTCCTGAGTTCAAGTGATTCTCCTCCCTCAGCCTCCTGAGGAGCTGTGATTACAGGCATGTGCCACCATGCCCAGCTAATTTTTGTATTTCTAGTAGAGACAGGGTTTCACCATGTTTGCTAGGCTGGTCTTGAGCTCCTGGCCTCAAGTGATCTGCCTGCTTTGGCCTCTCAAAGTGCTGGGATTACAGGCATGAGCCATTGCACCCAGCCTGTTTTGTTTTTGTAGAGACAGAATCTCGGCTGGATCAAAATATCAAACATATTTTATGTGTATACATAACAGTCAAAATTTGGAAGCACTCACTCTAAGGTTCCTTTTGGCTGAGAACATCCTGTGGCCGATATTTGGATTTTTCTAGGCCCTTCTCTGAGGTGGCCTGATGAGGATTTAATGGGCTTTGAATGACTTCATACTTCCCTGAAGCCTCTCCACAAATGCCCATTATAATTTGAAGCAAGTTGCTCCTTCTCTCTGTTAGGCTTTTGCATCTCTAGCCAGTATTTTTGAACTTGAACTCAAACTTGATCCAGTTTGAGCCTGGATAAAATCTTGGCCTCTTTTGCACTTTAATTGCTCATCTTTCTGTGGCTTCACTGAATCTTGCACCTAATGTATAAAATAGCAACTATAACACTACAACAATTTTTGTTTTGGTGTCTTTTCTTATCCTAGCAGATGGTAATCTTGAGCGTAGAGACCCCATGGTGGTGTTCCCAGTGTCCAGTATGGTACAACTAAGCATCCCTCAGGTGTGCTATAGCAGATTCGACATGAGTGTGCCAAGATAATGAGCCCTGGCCCCACCCCACCCTAGCAGGGTGTCGTGCTGAGCCTGCCCATTGCCTCCTGGCAGCAGGCTAGTCTGCTTACTGCTTGTGGTGTTCATGTGCCTTAACCTGGAAAAGTTTGGAAGCCTTGTGGTAACTGTGTGGCCCCTAGGAAGGTATTCATTGTTAAATGAATTCTTCGTTAAGTGAGGTAAGACGAGAGGGATCATCATTCTCCCTGTTTTATAGAAGAAAGAGTAAGCTGGGTGACCAGCCAGGGGCCTAATTGCAATTGAGTGCTGTTCTGAGTCTCATGTGCGTCCTGGGGCACCACACTGGGTTGCATTTCACATGTGCACACGTGTAGCTTGTTGCTTACTTGCGTGTACATGAAGATGAAGGCTGTGGCTAAGCCAGAAGGGCCTGGGTTGTGGGAGGTTCTTCCTTGATACACATAAATCCATTCTGACATTGGTGCATTTTCCTCCAGGCCTTTGGGGATTAAAGGGGTTTATTGGAGAGTCTGCTTGCTGGGAAGGAATATTTATAGAATGTGAGCTGGAAGGAACTTTGGAGAATATCAGGACCAGTGGTTACCAGACATGGCTATTTCAGAGTAACCTGGTAATCTGTTATGGATGCCTAGGCCCTACTGCAGTTGATCTGGTTCAGAGCTCTGGGAGTGATAGGTCCTAGAAGCTGAGTTTTTATAAAACCTCCCAGGTAATTTTGATACAGACGGAATAATCCAGTTCTTCTTCCTCCCCCTTTTTTTGAGATAAGGCCTGCTCTGTGGCCCAGGTGGGAGTGCAGTGGTATACACCATCACAGCCCATTGCAGCTCTGACCTTCTAGGCTAAAGCTATCCTCCCACCTCAGCCTCTCAGGCTGGGACTACAGGTATGTGCCAGCATGCTCAGCCAATTTTGTTTATTTTTTGTGGAGACAGGTTCTCACTGTGTTGTCTGGGCTGGTCTCAAACTCCTGGGCTCAAGCCATCCTTTCACCTCGGCCTCCCAAAGTGCTGGGGATTATAGGTGTGAGCCCTGCGCTGGTCAAATAAATAATAATCCCCTTTTTTTTTTTGGAGATGGTGTCTCGCTCTGTCACCCAGCCTAGAGTGCAATCTTGGCTCACTGCAACCTCTGCCTTCCAAGAGTTCAAACAGTTTTCCAGCCTCAGTTTCCCGAGTAGCTGGAACTGCAGGTGCACGCCACCATGCCTGGCTAATTTTTGCATTTTTAGTAGAGACAGGGTTTAACCATGTTGGCCAGGATGGTCTCGATCTCCTGACCTTGTGATCTACCTGCCTTAGCCTCCCAAAGTGCTGAGATTACAGGTGTGAGCCACCGCGCCCAGCCTAATAATACTGATAGTAGTAATACCCAGACTACATTCTTAATTTCTTCCAAAATGTCTTTGACAGCTATCTTTTTCCAAATCAAGATCTAATAAAAAACATTATACACTGCATTGGTTTTTCCATTTCTATCTCTCTCTCTTTTTTTTTTTTTTTTTTTTTGAGACAGAGTTTCACTCATGTTACCCAGGCTGGAGTGCAATGGCGCGATCTCGGCTCACTGCAACCTCCGCCTACTGGGTTCAGGCAATTCTCCTGCCTCAGCCTCCTGAGTAGCTGTCTATCTCTCTTAATCTACAGCAGCACCCCCACTTCCTGCCTCAGCCCTTTCTATCCCATGACATTGACTCTTTGAAGAGACCAGGCCAGTTTTCTCATAGAATGTTCACTTTCTGGGTTTGATTGATTGTTTTCTTTTTTTCCCCTGCATTTCACTTACTCTGGAGGTAAGTTTCCAAAGCTTGCTTAGATTCAGTTTAAACATTCTGGGCAAGAATTCTGCATAGGTGAGGCCATGTCACCAGGAGGCGCCGGTGCTGGGTGATCCTGCTGTCGGTGGTGCCACATTTGATCTCTGGGTTAAAGTGGTGGTAACCAGATCCTGCTATTATAAAGGTACATTTTTTTCCTTTTTCTTCACAATGATAACTTCCTGTAAGTACACTTGCTGAAACAAAGGGTTTGCACATTTCAAAAAACCAAAACGCTTTTGATTATTGTCAAATTGCCACCAAACACTTATGCTACTCTACACTTCAGGGAGTGTACTTTTCTGCATCTATTTGCCTGGTTTATTTTTTCTTTTTCTGATTACAAAAGAAACATATATAACATTTAAAAGTTACAGGCCAGGCACGGTGGCTAATGCCTGTAATCCTAACGCTTTGGAAGGCCGAGGCAAGCGGATAACCTGAGGTCAGGAGTTCGAGCCCAGCCTGGCCAACATTGTGAAACCCTGGCTCTACTAAAAATACAAAAATTGGCCGGGCACAGTGGCTCTTGCCTGTAATCCCAGCACTTTAGGATGCCGAGGCGGGTGAATCATGAGCTCAAGAGATCGAGACCATTCTTGTCAACCCCATCTCTACTAAAAATGTGAAAAAAAATTAGCTGGTTGTGGTGGCAGGCGCCTGTAGTTCCAGCTATTTGGGAGGCTGAGGCAGGAGAACTGCATGAACCTGGGAGGTGGAGGTTGCAGTGAGCTGAGATTGTGCAACTGCACTCCAGCTTAGGCAACAGAGTGAGATTCTTAAAAAAAAGCTACTGAAGTGGTCATGTGATCTTAGGACTTTGGGAGGCTGAGGGTGGCAGATAACTTGAGTCTAGCGGATCACTTGAGGCTAGGAGTTTGAGACCAGCCTGGCTAACATGGTGAAACACTCGTCTCTACTAAAACTACAAAATTTAGCCAGGAGTAGTGGCAGACACCTGTAATCCTAGCTACTCAGGAGGCTGAGGCAGGAGAATCACTTGAACTCAGAAGGCAGAGGTTGCAGTGTGCTGAGTTCGCGCCATTGCACTCCTTGGGCGACAGAGCAAGACTCCATCTAAAAAAAAAATTAACTGGCACAGTGGCTCACACTTGTAATCCCAGCACTTTAGGAGGCTGAAGCAGGCAGATCACCTGAAATCAGGAGTTGAAGATCAGCCTGTCCGACATGGAACATGGTGTAACTCCATCTCTACTGAAAACACAAAAATCAGTGGGGCGTGATGACAGCTGCCTGTGGTCCCGGCTCCTCAGGAAGCTGAGGCACTAGTGATTGCATGAACCCGGGAGGCAGAGGATGCAGTGCGCTGAGATCGCACCACCGCACTCCAGCCTCGGCGACAGAGCGAGACTGTTTCAGAAAAGAGAAATGGGCTCATATTCTAATACTGTTTTGCTACTTATTATTTTCATTTGATCTGTCATGGAGGTTTTCCTGCTAGTAAAGGATGACTTGTCTTATTCTTTAACAAAAAGTTGTGGTCAAATCTAACATATAAAATTTGACATTTAAACCACTTTCAGTGTGGAATTCACTAGTATTAATTATGTTCATAATGTTGCGCAACCATCACCATTATCTTGTTTTTATTTTTTATTTTTATTATTATTATTTTTTGAGATAGTTTCGCTCTTGTTACCCAGGCTGGAGTGCAATGGCCCAATCTCAGCTCACCGCAACCTCTGCCTCCTGGGTTCAGGCAATTCTCCTGCCTCAGCCTCCTGAGTAGCTGGGATTACAGGCACGTGCCACCATGCCCAGCTAATGTTTTGTATTTTTAGTAGAGACGGGGTTTCACCATGTTGACCAGGTTGGTCTCGATCTCTTGACCTCGTGATCCACCCACCTCGGCCTCCCAAAGTGCTGGGATTACAGGCTTGAGCCACCTCGCCCGGCCTATCTTGTTTTTAAACAGCTATTAAGTGGCATTCCATGTGCATGAGCCAGAATTTATTCAGTCAGTGCCCTGTGTATGGACAATTGGGTTGTTCTGTTAAAAACAGTGCTGCAGACAATGTCTTTGCCTGTCTCTCTGCCCTTTCATGTATTTTAATTAGTTTCCTGGAAGAAAGAAAGCTAGTCAAAGAGTGCATACACTTTGCATTTTAATATGTATTGCCTAATTGTCTTTCAAAAATGTTGATCCTCTTTACAGTCTTACTAAAAGCATCTAAGACTGATAAAGTATTGATTTGCTTTGATAACTGCTCTCGAAAGGCTATCTGAACCTGCTTTGTATTTAACCCTCCTTAGTAAGGAAAAGCTGGTTGGGAAAGTAGAAGCAACATCCCTTTGTTTAACTAATTGGTATTTATGTAACACCTCCTGTGTATCAGGCTTGCTGTTCAGGCTGGGGGGATTTAGTTATGAATAAACAGACACAATCTCTCTCTAGTGGAGCTCACAGACTAAAATGGAGACAGACATCATCTCATAAATGAAGTCAAGAAGAGGCAAAGGGCATGTATAATAGGAGACTCTGATAGGGCTGGGGAATCGGGGAAGGATTCCCTGAGAAAGTAAAATCTATTTGGAGTTTGAAGGATCAACTGGATATTCCCTAGGCAAAGGGCAGACTGGGAATGGTGGTGGACAGAGACCATTCCAAACAGAAGAAAAACTGCATCTGTAAAGCCCTGTGGCAGGTCCCTTTAGAATCTTTTCTGGCCGAGGAAGTTCATTATGTTCAGTGCCCTCGAAGAAGGCTGGTTCTGAATTTCCCAGATAACAGATACGTGATATCCCACTACCAGGACTCCCTGAGCAGAAGGGGTTTGAGAGGGATGGCAGGCTTTCCAAGGCAGATTCTAACAAATTAGAAATAATCTGGAGAGGTGAAAGAGAGGCACCTGAATAAATCAGTTTGGAGTTTTAGAATGACTTGTCCAAAGTTGGAAGGGGGTCAGGTAACCAAGGAGGAACAGTGCAGAGCAGCTGGAATACATCAGAAGGGGTCAGGAATGCCAAAGGACCCGACGAGCTAAGGCTTCTGAAAAATGCTCATCAGCCACAGGGGCCTTAAACTGTCTACAGTAAGAAAAATACGAAGAGGCATGCTGTTTCTGGCAATATCCGGAGAAGTAACACAATGTCACCACTCCTAGTTTTACATTCATTTCCTTATAACACTGTAACACACGTGGTACACTTCTGCTATGAACAGGCCATGTGCCAAGCATTTTATGTAGATGATTTCATTTTATATCAGTGCTATGAAGTTTATCTTCATTGTCTTTACGGCAAAACTAAGACTTGGGGAGCTCAGATAACTTCCCCAGGGTCATAGCAAAGTGTTGGAGCTGGGTTGGGCAATCTGTCTGAACTATCATACTGCACCGGGAAAGGGTGGGCTATATGAGATAGGAGGGACTGGCCAAGATTCTAGAGGTAGCAGAATCCAAAGAAGTGGTGCATCACAGAGACACCTGAGCTTGCATCCTGGAGTCACTACATACCAGCTATCAAATTGTGACTTAATTCCCTGATCTCTAGTTTCCACATCTATAAGATGGGAATAACTGTTACCTGCAGTGTTGTATTGGGAATTCAAAATAGGCCCAGAAAGTGCTTGGCATAAAGCAGGTGCTTTATAAGTGATTGTTTTTATTTTTATTCTAAGAGTAGGGTAAAGACCCAAAGCTGGTGTGTGTGTGTTTTTTTTTTCTTTAAACATATGAGAGGCCGGGCGCGGTGGCTCAAGCCTGTAATCCCAGCACTTTGGGAGGCCAAGGCGGGTGGATCACGAGGTCAAGAGATCGAGACCATCCTGGTCAACATGGTGAAACCCCGTCTCTACAAAAAAATTAGCTGGGCATGGTGGCACGTGCCTGTAATCCCAGCTACTCAGGAGGCTGAGGCAGGAGAATTGCCTGAACCCAGGAGGCGGAGGTTGCGGTGAGCCGAGATCGCGCCATTGCACTCCAGCCTGGGTAACAAGAGCGAAACTCTGTCCCAAAGAAAAAGAAAAAAAAAAAAAAAAAAGAAAAGAAAATATAAAAAGAAAGGCCAGGCAAGGTGGCTCACGCCTGTAATCCCAGCACTTTGGGAGGCTGAGGCAGGCAGATCACGAGGTCAGGAGTACAAGACCAGCCTGACCAACATGGTGAAACCCCTTCAATACTAAAACTATAAAAATTAGCCAGGTGTGGTAGCACATGTCTGTAATTCCGGCTATTCAGGAGGCTGAGGCTGGAGAATTGCTTGAACCCCTGAGGCCAAGGTTGCAGTGAGGTAGTTTGGTTGGGTGAGGTGGCAGTCACCTATAATCTCAGCCACTTGGGAGGCTGAGGCAGGAGAATCAGTTGAACCCAGGAGTTGGAGGTTGCCATGAGTCAAGATTGCGCCACTGCACTCCAGCCTGGGCAACGAGAGCAAAACTCAGTCTCAAAAAAAAAAAAAAAAGGCCGGGCATAGTGGCATGTGCCTATAATCCCAGCTACTTGGGAGATTGAGGTGGGAGAATCACTTGAACTCAGGAGGCAGAGGTTGCAGTGAACCGAGATCATGCCATTACACTACAGCCTGGG
>NW_022437106.1:2294035-2336277 GCF_009761245.1 Sapajus apella
AGAGACGGGGTTTCACCATGTTGACCAGGATGGTCTCGATCTCTTGACCTCGTGATCCACCCGCCTCGGCCTCCCAAAGTGCTGGGATTACAGGCTTGAGCCACCGCGCCCGGCCGAGAACAGACACTTTCACATAGTAGGAAAGCAGAACAGCATGGTGATTAAGGGTGAAATGTGTAGCTGATTTCATTTGTGTTTAACACCGTGAAGTGTATCTCCATTAAGGAGTTAAACAACTTGCCTGGAGCAACAGTAGGCACATGGGTCAGTCAGGCTGGATTTGGGTCCCTCTTCCTACAGCGTGGCCTTCTCATTGATCCACCATGTAAGCCTCACCCTGACTGGGAAAAGAGGATAATCATAGGAGCTGCTTCACTATGTGGCTGTGAAGATTAGACCATGTGATATATTCCAGGTGCGTCACACTGCGTTTGTCTCACACAGGTACACCATAGTCTTTCTTTACCCATAAGTTGTATTCTTTATAAACATATGATTTTGTTTTTTGGAGTTTTTGTTTCTGTTTTGTTTTTTGTTTTTGTTTTGTTTTGTTTTTTGAGATAGAGTCTCTGTCATCCAGGCTGGAGTGCAATGATGGGATCTCTGCTCACTACAACCTCTGCCTTCCAGGTTCAAGCAATTCTCCTGCCTCAGCCTCCCAAGTAGCTGGGATTACAGGTGCCTGCCACCACATCCCGCTAATTTTTGTATTTTTAGTAGAGATGGGATTTCACCATGTTGGCCAGGCTGGTCTCGAACTCCTGACCTCAGGTGATCTGCCCACCTTGGCCTCCCAAAATGCTAGGATTACAGGCTTGAGCCACCGCGCCTGGCCTCTTGCTGTCATTTCTTTGGATTCATTTATTGTTTTCTGGTAACAAAGGTACCCTTGAGGGTTATCATTTATAGTTTAAAATTAACTAATACAGGCCAGGTACAGTGGCTCATGCCTGTAATCTCAGTGCTCTGGGAGGCTGAGGCAGGAGGATCACTTGAGACCAGGAGTTTGAGACCAGCCTGGGCAACATAGTGAGACCCTGTCACTACAAAAAAATAAAAATAATCAGGTTGGGCGCAGTGGCTCTATAATCCTAGCACTTGGGGAGGCCGAGTCGGGTGGATCACCTGAGGTCAGGAGTTCGAGACCAGCCTGATCAATATGGTGAAACCTCATCTCTACTAAAAATACAAAAATTAGCCCAGTGTGGTGGTGTGCACCTGTAATCCCAGCTACTCAAGAGGCTGAGACAGGAGAATTGTTTGAAACTGGGAGGCAGAGGTTGCAGTGAGCCGAGATTGTGCTACTGAATTCCAGCCTGGCGACAGAGCAAGACTCCATCTCAAAATAAATAAATAAAATAAAATAATTGGGTCTTGTAGTGTGCGCCTGTAGTCCCAGCTACTGAGGCAGCTAAGGTGGAAGGATCATTTGAGCTCAGGAATTCCAGACTGCAGGCAGCTACGATCTTGCCCCTTCATTCCAGCCAGGGGAATAGAATGAGATGCTGTCTCTTAAGAAAGAAAAATTAAATTAACTAACACAGATCCCACCATAACAATCATTTATTTATTGCTGTGTAACAAATTGCCCCCAAACTTAGAGGCTTAAAACAACAACAAGCATTTATCTCAAATTTCTGTGGGCCAGGAATCTTGGAGTGACTTGGCTGGGTGGTTCTGGCTTGAGGACTCTCCGGAAGTTGCAGTGAAGACGTCAGCCAGGGCTAGTTATCTGATGGCTTGAACTGGGGCTGGAGCATTCGCTTGCAAGGTGGCTCACTCACAACTGACAAGGTGGTGCTGACTATTGGCAAGAGGCCTTTGTTCCTGTCTAGGTGGTCCTCTCCCAGGACTGCTAACAACATGGGGACTGTCTTCCCCCAGAGCAGTCTTAAAGAGAGAAAGCCAGGCAGAAGCTATTCTTCACTGATCTAGTCCCCAAGTCCCATAACATCACCTGTTACATTCTATAAAGTAGAAGTAAGTCCACCATGCATTCAAAGGGAGGGTAATGGCAAGGCGAAATGGCTTGCACCTGTAATCCCTGCACTTTGAGAGGCCAAGGCGGGCAGATCGTTTGAAGTCAGGAGTTTGAGACCAGCCTGGCCAAGATGGTGAAACTCTGTCTCTACTAAAAATACAAAAATTACCCAGGTGTGGTGGCGCATGCCTGTAATCCCAGCTACTCGGGAAGCTGAGGCAGGAGAACCTGAAGCTTGAATCCAGGAGGCAGAGGTTGCAGTGAGCTAAGACCCCACCACTGTACTCCAGCCTGGGTGATAGAGTAAGACTCTGTCTCAAAAAAAGAAAAGGGAGGGGAATTAGGCATTACCTTTTGAAGGGATGAGGAAACATCCAAAGCTCATGCACAGGGTTTTCCTCATTCATTCTTCCCTCTGACCCACAGATATTTGTTGAATCTCCAGTATGTGCCAGGTAGCACAGACATAGAGGTGAGTAAGATAAAGGAGGCTTGATCTCAACCCTCTAGGAGCTTATAGTACCAATAGACTACTGGCACTGTGGTTTGGATAGTGCTTTACTGCTTAATGAGTACTTTCACTTGTGGTCTCATTTAACCTTCCCAGTACCCTTGTGTGATCACCAGAGTTGGTTATATCCTTATTTTCTGTCTCATCTGGGTTTTAGACAATCAGGGCTTCTCTTATACTGATAGAATTTGACTTTGATCCCAGTGATTTTGCCTATAAATCCCTTGTACTTTTTTCCTACCCCAGGCTGTGTTCCTTGTGGCTGCTTGTCATCTCTGTGTTGCAAATGAGGAAACTGAGGCTGCAGTTACTGAACAGCTCTTGACACTTTAATTCCTGTACTTTTTCACCATACTGAGCTGCCCTCAGGAATGGATTCTCCCAAATGCTCCATTGACAGTGGCTGTCATGTTTCTTCTTGCAGAAAGCCCTGGGTGTGCGGCAGTACCATGTGGCCTCAGTCCTGTGCCAACAGGCCAAGGTGGCGATGAGCCACTTTGAGCCCAACGAGTACATCCACTACGACCTGCTAGAGAAGAACATTAACATTGTTCGCAAACGGTAAGGCTGCAGAAGGGAGCCTATGACTGCTGAAGGGCACTGCCTCTGCCTGACCCGGTCAGGCAGCAAAGGAGGTGTTTTGTGACAGATGGTTGGTGATGGTGGCAGGGTCAAGGTATTCAGGGTACAAAGGTTTCTGCTGAGGAAAGGCATTCCAGATCAGTGGTGGAATTTCTGCCCTTTCTGCCAAGGGAGAATCTGTGTTATTAAGAAGCCTCTAGATGTGAACCATAGCCAGGTCTCAGGAATTCGCCCACCTCAGCCTCCCAAAGTGCTGGGATTACAGGCATAAGCTACCATGCCTGGCCCCCACTTTGGTTTTAAGGGTAGGGACTTCCTTAGTCTGTATCTCCAACAGCCTCCAGCATGGTGAAACCCCATCTCTACTAAAAATACAAAAAATCAGTCAGGCATGGTGGCAGGTGCCTATAATCCCAGCTACTTGGGAGGCGGAGTCATGAGAATCGCTTGAACCCTGGAGGTGGATGTTGCAGTGAGCTGAGACCATGCCACTGCACTCCACCCAGAGTGGTGTCTCTGGCGACAGGAAGAGACTCTGGCTTAAAAAAAAAAAAAAAAAGCATTCTATTATAAGAATTTTTGGCCGGGCGCGGTGGCTCAAGCCTGTAATCCCAGCACTTTGGGAGGCCGAGGCGGGTGGATCACGAGGTCAAGAGATCGAGACCGTCCTGGTCAACATGGTGAAACCCCGTCTCTACTAAAAATACAAAACATTAGCTGGGCATGGTGGCGCGTGCCTGTAATCCCAGCTACTCAGGAGGCTGAGGCAGGAGAATTGCCTGAACCCGGGAGGCGGAGGTTGCGGTGAGCCAAGATTGCGCCATTGCACTCCAGCCTGGGTAACAAGAGCGAAACTCCGTCTCAAAAAAAAAAAAAAAAAAAAAAAAGAATTTTTTAGAAGGCCAGGGGAACTTGCTGGGAGACTCATCTTCCACCTTATGTCTCTGACAGAAGGGGTCTAAGCCTGTTCTTGAGAACTGGATTTGTGTCATCTGGAGAGCAGAGGGACAGATGGACATGAAGACCCATTTTGTCATCTTCAGTTAATCCTCAGGGACATTCAAGGATGAACCCATCCTAAAGCTTTGAGCTTTTTTATACAGCTTCAGTCATTTGCTTCCAAGGCCTTGGGTTTTTAAACCCATGTGCTATTTTTTGTCTGCCTTGGGGCCCAGAAGGAGGGGTTGTGCTCCCTGCAGTGAGTCATTGCCTGTACACCAGCACTGGCGGTGTTGCCACAATCAGCGCAGGCTGTACCTCAGGCTAGTGCTATTTTTATTCGTAGAGATGCTCAGCATCGCCAGTTGGTCTGCTGTTGCTGGCAGATCCGGCACCTTAGGGAACTTTTTTTTTTTTTTTTCGGTAGGGTCTTGTTACCCAAGCTGGAATGCAGTGATTCGATCATGGCTCACTGCAGCCTTGACCTTCTGGGGTCAATCCATCCTCCTACCTCAGCCTTCCATGTATCTGGGACTGTAGGCACATGCCACCATGCCTGGCTTTTTATATTTTGTAGAGGTGGAGTTTTGCCATGTTGCCCAGGCTAGTCCCGAACTCCTGAACTCAAGTGGTCCGTCGGCTGTCCGCCTCGGCCTCCTAAAGTGCTAGGATGACAATTGTGAGCCACCGCACCTGGCCCGAAACTCTTACTTTGAAGAGGTTGGGTAAATTTGGGGGTGAGGGACTGGAACCCAGCTTGCAGAAGGAAGTTGCTCTGCCTTCTCAGCATTCATATTGATGATAACAATAATGATAACAGGCGGGACGAGGTGGCTGGCACCTGTAATCCCAGCTCTTTGGGAAGATCACTTGAGCCTAGGAGTTCAAGACCAGCCTGGTTGATATAGCAGTACTCCATTTCTATAAAAATCAATTAATCAATAAATAAAATTAACCAGTGTGGTGTTATGTGCCTATAATCCCGGCTACTCAGAGGCTGAGGCAGGAGGATTGCTTGAGCCTGAAAGGTCAAGACTGAGGTGAGCTATGATTGTGCCACTGTACTCCAGCCTGGGTGACACAGCAAGACCCTGACTGAAATGATAATAATAATAATAATAATAATAATAATGATGAAAATTGGACATTCACCAGGTGCCGGCCTGTTCTGGGTTCCAGGTGTGGAGAGACTGTAGGTTAGCATCAGGAACAGAGCTGTAGGGCCACACTGCTGCCTCCTGGTGGTCCACCCGTGCCCTTCACTGGCTTCGTGGTCTGGAGCAAGCTACTCTGTCCCTCTGTGCTGCAGCTTCCTCATCTGTGCTGTGACGATAAAATGAGTTTTATACATGAACATGTTTAAGTAATGCTGAGCTGAAAGTGAATGCTACATTAATGCTGGTCTCTAGTGACGGAAAGCAGATCAGTGGTGGCCGAGCAAAGGGGTGGGAGGGAGTCACCAAGGGGTGGGGAAATGTGCAGGAGAGATGGATATGGTCAGTATCTTGATTGTGGTGCTGGTTTCACAGGTGTATACAGTATCAAAATATAGCAAATTGTGTACCTTAAATATGCAGTTTATTACATGCCAATTATACCTCAATAAAGCTGTTTAAAAATGAATCGCTATAGCCGGGCACAGTGGCTCATGCCTGTAACCCCAGCACTTTGGGAGGCTGAGGCAGTCGGATCCTGACGTCAGGAGTTTGAGACCATCCTGGCCAATATGGTGAAATCCCATCTCTACTAAAAATACAAAAATTCAGTGGGCATGGTGACACACCCCTGCAGTCCTAGCTACTAGGGAGGCTGAGGCAGGAGAATTGCTTGAACCCAGGAGGGGAGGTTGCTGTGAGCTGAGATCGTGCCATTGCACTCCAGCCTGGGCAACAGAACAAGACTCTGTCTCAAAAAAAAAAAAGCAGCAGCAGCTGTAGAAGCGCAAGCTGTTATCTCATCCCAGCACAAGCCCTGGACTTTAGAGATGGGCTGACCGAGCTCACTGAGGAGAGCAGTTGCTTATCTTTTTAAATAGCGGCTTCAGTAATAGGTTTGGGTTTTTGTTGTTTTGTTGTTGTTATTGTTTTATTTTATTTTATTAGAGACAGCATCTTGCCCTGTTGCTCAAGCTGGAGTGCAGCGGTGTGATCATAGCTCACTGCAGCCTCGATCTAGGCTTAAGCGATCCTCCTGCCTCAGCCTCCTGCGTAGCTGGGACTACAGGCATGCATCACTCTACCTGGCTCATTCTATTTTTCATAGAGTTGAGGCTTCACTCTGTTGCCCAGGCTGATCTTGAACTGGCCTCAAGCAATCCTTCTGCTTTGGTCTCCCAAAGTGCTGGATTATAGGTGTGAGCCACTACACTAGGCCCCCAGGTCAGGGTTTGACTCCCTGACAGCACTTCTGACTCCCAGTCTGACACTTCTTTCTTGGCCTCAAACAATAGGGCAGAGCCTGTCAGATGTGGATCAAACTCTCCTCCCTAGGAACATCTCAAGTTTGGCCTAGGCTTTGCGAATTCTGGGGGGCTGAGTGTGAGGTCCGGCAGGGGCTCTTGTGGCAGGTGGGATGGCTGCTCTGTTGTGTAGGTGCAGCCGGGAGTCAGTGGGGAACATTGAGCCTGGTGGGGAGAGTGGACCTGCACAGAGCTCAGTCTAGATGGGTGGGAGGCTGGCGGGGAGAAGGTGGTTGAGTCCTGACAGGGCTGGACCCCAGGGCAGGTTTGGACTGCCATTTTGGCTCTGGTGAGGAAGGGAGGGGTGGAGCCTTGGGGGAAGTGGGACCTAGGAAGAGGAGGGGCAGTGAGAGATAGGTGGCAGTGACTGGGTCTCCTTTCTTGAAAGCTGACACATACTCCTGTCTAATGCGGTGAAAGCGAGCGGGGCTAATGGGCAAAGCTTTAGTGTCATAGTTGGGTAACCATCCCTTGCCTGAGGCATGGAGGGTTGTGGACGGCAGATGGGGTGGGCAGGTGAAGGAGGTGCTGGTCCTGATTCATTGCGTCTTAGTGGGGCTAAGGGCACAGAGGGAAGTAGCAAATCTACCTGTGAACTTGGTCACTCTGCTGAGCCTCTTTCTCCTGGGTTGTTTTGTAAAATGGCAAGAATGATGAGATGTGTGTTATAGGGACTTACTGAATAATAGCATTTAATATGCTGGGAAAGCCAGGATCCTTTGAAGAGAACCAGCCCTGCCCTCTTGTGATGTTGTCATTCACCTACTCATCAAGTAATTGTGGAGCACCTAACGAGTGTCAGGTGCTACAGGAGGAGGTGAGGAGGTGCTGTGGTCAGCAGGACCCAGCAGTCCCCACCCAAGTGGAACGGGAGGTCCTGAGTTCAGGCTCTCTGTCCCTGACCACTGTCGAGGTTGCCAGGTGGACCGAGAGGGAGAGGCGGGGGGAGGAGGTCATGCAGCTGGCACCAGGCCACCCCTTGCTCTTTTCCTCCTAGATTGAACCGGCCTCTGACCCTCTCAGAGAAGATCGTGTATGGACACCTGGATGACCCGGCCGGCCAGGAAATCGAGCGGGGCAAGACCTACCTGCGGCTGAGGCCGGACCGCGTGGCCATGCAGGATGCGACGGCCCAGATGGCCATGCTGCAGTTCATCAGCAGTGGGCTGCCCAAGGTGGCCGTGCCGTCTACCATCCATTGTGACCATCTGATTGAGGCCCAGCTCGGAGGCGAGAAAGACCTGCGCCGGGCCAAGGTGAGCTGAAGGTGGCGTTGGAGGTGGGCAAGTGGGTGAGACAGGGTGAGAGGCCTCACCCTTACACTGGAGCGAACCATGGCATTGCCTCCAAATGCTTACAGGTCTTTGGATTGGTCTGCTTTTAAAACTTGGTTTTGCTCTTTTCTCTTTCTAAAAATACCACTTGCTCATTATGTTACAAAATACAGAGGAAACCTAAAGAAAGTAAAAATCATCCTTGACCTTAGCACACTAAAGGTCCTTTTTCTGTCCTGTTGGAAAGATGATACAGATCCTTCCAGGTGCTCTGGAAAGGACCCTACAGGCCTCCCTTTCTGTCTGAGCGGTGAGGGGCGCGTCTTCGCGCAGTTTGCCAGCATCCCATTTGCACTCACTCCTGCTCTTCTCTGACCCTCTGAGGACCCTGTCTGGAACGTAGGCCCGATAGGGTCACTATTTATAAATTTTAGGCAGCCATGGCACCATACTTGAGTTCTGTAACTATATGAGAGCACAGTCAGGACTCAGCCCTGATCCCGGCTCCCACTCTGGTCCTCTCTCACTAAGAAGTCTCCTTTGGGGGCCATTCTTCTGTGAATTTCACTTAACTACATGGGGGTGGCTATATGCCATGCTGAAGGCCTTTCCCCGACCCTTCTATGAAATAGAGTCCCTGCTCTTTCTCCCAGGCTCGGCTTGTGGGACCTTTGTGTAAGCCTGCCCTTGGCAACAGCACACCTCTCTCTGCCAGCTCTGGGCCTCCCCACTCTCTGGCCCCTGCAGTGGGAGTGGATGGCCCTCCTGGGGAGGGGCATTGGCAGGAGCTGAATGCTGGCAGGGCCTTGGCCTGTGGGCATGCGATTGAAAGCACTCTGGCTCCCTGGGGTGAGCATGGCTCAAAGCCTCCCAGCCCCATGGGAAACACTCAGGGCGGCGCTCCCACTCAGGCCTGCTCTTCCACCCTGGCCCCCTGGTGTGTATCCTGGCTCCACAGCGGCTCTTTCCACTAAGCTGAAAGGAGAGTCCTGGTGGGGGTCATGTTAGGAGCTCCCACAGTGCTGGGAGCTGCACATGGCCAGGAACGTGGGTCCTCTTCAGCCCTGGGGACAGCTGCCCACAGCAGGGCCACTACCTGTAGAGGCTGGCCCTCTGCTTGCGTTATGGGCTCAGAGTCAGTCTTCTGGAGATGAGATTCACAGTCATAGGATTCAGAGCTCATTCCGTCATGCATTCAACAAACATTTATTGAACACTCTTTATGTGTCAGGCACTGGGCTAGGTGCTAGAGTTCAGCGTGAACAGGTCAGGCAGGTGCCCTGCCTTCATGGATCTGGTCAGAGGGGTGGATGCTAAACAGTGGCCGAGGTAGGTAACTGCAGATCTGGATGTGTGTTAGGAAAGAAAAGTGCGGGACTCAGTCAGTATGAGAAAGAGGTCTAGGCCAAGTGCGGTGGCTCACGCCTATTAGCTGGGCTTGGTGGCGCATGCTTGTAATTCCCAGTTACTTGGGAGGCTGAGGCAGGAGAATCGCTTGAACCCGGGAGGCGGAGGTTGCAGTGAGCCAAGATCGTGCCATTGCACTCCAGCCTGGGCAACAAGAGCAAAACTCCATCTCAAAAAAAAAGAAAGAGGTCTAATTTAGATGTTGGATGAAAGAGATAGCTTCTTTGAGGATGTGACAGATAACCTGAGACCTGAACATATGAGTTGCATGGACTGAAGGAAAAACATGCTAGAAAGAATAGGATTTGCAAAGGCCCTGGGGCAGGAAGACACTTGATGCCTTTGTGCAAGCGAAAGGGAGCCTGTAGTGCTGGAGTTCTCTGTGTTTGGAAGAGCGGGTGGTATGAGGGGCAGGGGCAGCCAGGGACCCGAGGGCTCTGGGAAGGGCTATGGTCAGCATCCTCAGAGTCCTAGAAGAATATAGTCTTTTGGTTTTTTGTTTTGTTTTGTTTTGTTTTTTGAGATGAAGTCTCAATCTATTGCCCAGGCCGGAGTACAGTGGCACGATCTTGACTCACTGCAACCTCTACCTTCCGGGTTCAAGTGATTCTCATGCCTCAGCCTCCCGATTAGCTGAGATTATAGGCCCCCATCACCACCCCCGGCTAATTTTCATATTTTTAGTAGAGACTGGGTTTGATCATATTGGCCAGGCTGGCCTCGAACTCCTGACCTCAGGTGATCTGCCCACCTCGGCCTCCCAAAGTGCTGGGATTATAGGCATGAGCTACCAGGCCTGAACTAGGATATGGTCATTTTTACATGTATTTGTAAAGGGTCCTTCTGGCTGGGGCTCAGTCCAGGGCCCTCCCACACCCCTTCCCCACACTCAACACAGATGTATAAACACATGCACTCAGACACGACCACAGCCTCCTGTTCTTGATACCAATTTCAGAAGTGACTGATTTGCAAATGAAAAAGCCAGCATATTAATTATTAATTGGAAAGAGACTACTCTGGAAACCCAAGTTCTTTGCCATTCTTTTACCTGGGACGACCAAATGGGGCTTTAGAAGGACACACACTGGTCTGGAGTTTCAGTGAAAGGGGCATGTGGTTTGAGTGTATCTTATCAAGGGTCTGAGGGCGCTGGCTGGGGCCTCTTCTCTGAAGCATGGCTCTCCCATGCCAGAGGCTGGCAGGTCTCATTTCCTAGTTCCTCCTTTGGAACTTGATAGAGTCCACCAAAGTCCCTTCCTTTTGTCATTGGGGTCAGTCTCACTTTTCCAGGGACGTGCCATGTCTTCCAGATAAAGTCTGGCCTCACATCTGCTGTGCAGTGGGGCCTCCCCTGTCCCCCACGGAAGCTTCCTTCAGATTACAGGCAGGATGGCTACAGCCTGTGGCATCATTTAGTTTTGCTGAAACCTCCTTTTCAGAACAGTAGCCCATTTGACAACCTTCCATTGGGCCCATGAAACATTACCAAGAATTCAGCACCTCTGACACCAGACATCAGTCCAGGGGCTCTCTCAGGTGTCGTCTAAGTCTGGCATCTCCAGCAAGTGATTTCATCTCTGAGCCTCTGGGGTTTTTGTTTGGTTTTGTTTGCTTTTGTTTTTGAGATGGAGTCTTGCTCTGTCACCCAGGCTAGAGTGCAATGGTGCGATCTCAGCTCACTGCAACATCCGCCTCCCAGGTTCAAGTGATTCTCCTGTCTCAGCCTTCTGAGTATCTGGGATTACAGGCATGTGCCATTATACCCAACTAAGTTTTGTATTTTTAATAGAGATGGGGTTTCACCGTGTTGGTCAGGCTGGCCTCAAACTCCTCATCTTATGTTCCACCCATCTTGGCCTCCCAAAGTAGTGGGATTACAGGTGTGAGCACCGTGCCCGGCCTTACTTTGTTTTTTTGAGACAGTCTTGCCCTGTTGCTCAGGCCAGAGTGCAGTGGTGCAATCTCAGCTCATTGCAGCCTTTAACTCCTAGGCTCAAGTGATCCTCCTGCCTCAGCTACCCAAGTAGCTGGGACCACAGGTGCATGCCTAATTTTTATTTATTTATTTTATTTTTATTTTTTGAGACAGAGGCTTTCTCTGTCTCCTAGGCTGGAGTGCAGTGGCGCCATCTTGGCTCACAGCAACCTCTGTCTCCCAGGTTCAACCAATTCTCGTGCCTCAGCCTCCCGAGTAGCTGGAATTACAGACATGTGCTACCACACCTGGCTAATTTTTGTATTTTTAGTAGAGCCAGGGTTTTGCCATGTTGGCCAGGCTGGTCTTGAACTCCTGATCTCAAGTGATCCGCCTGCCTTGGCCTCCCAAAGTGCTGGGATTACAGACGTGAGCCACCGTGCCTAGGCCAGGGCTGCCTCTGCACTGCTGGCCTCCGCTGGAGACTTGAGTGCCACAGGACTCTTGGCAGTTATTTAGGGCAGTCCCTTCTGCAGATAAGGAAACTGAGACCCAGACCAGGGCAGGAACTTGTTCCAAACCCACCACCCTGGCCAGGTGTCACAGAACTAGGGCTCCATCTCTGCTCTTGTCTTTCTCTCTGGTACTGCTAGTGGAGACTGGGCCAACATCCAAGCCCTTTGGAATTATTTTTAGAAAGTCTCCATGAGAGGGCCTGTCTTCAGAGTCAGAGGGGAGGCTGGTGGGGTGGGGAGGGCTTGGTGACGGTCACCCGGACACAAACTATGTTGCTAAGGCCCAATTATTGATTTGTCTCAATAGGACATCAACCAGGAAGTTTATAATTTCCTGGCAACTGCAGGTGCCAAGTATGGCGTGGGCTTCTGGAGGCCTGGATCTGGAATCATTCACCAGGTAAAGTTGGCTGAGCCTGCCGTCCCAAGGGCCCAAGCCAGAGTACCTTCCAGGCCTACGGGGGTAGGGGGTTCTAGGCCCGGGGGCTGAGGGGAACTGGATGACATCTCCATCAGCTCTTATGCGCTTCCTCCCTTGTTCTTACACTAATTTTTATTTTGCTGGTAAGAAGTTAAAGTAATCCCTCCGGACCACTCAGGTCCAGGCATTTTAAGTGCATCGTGTTTCTTTGTTTCTTTCTTTTCTTTCTTTTCTTTTCTTTTCTTTTCTTTTCTTTTCTTTTCTTTTTTTTGAGATGGAGTCTTGCTTCATCTCCAGGATGGAATGCAGTGGCATGATCTCGGCTCACTGCAACCTCTGCCTCCTGGGTTCAAGCAATTCCCCTGCCTTAGCTTCCCAAGTAGGTGGGGCTACAGACACAGGCCACCACACCCAGCTAATTTTTTTTTTTTTTTTTTTTTTTTTTGTACTTTTAGTAAAGACCTAGTTTCACTATGTTGGCCAGGATGGTCTTGAACTCCTGACCTCAGATGATCTGCCCTCCTTAGCTTCCTAAATGACATGTTTCTTTCTACACTGTCTTCTGGGCATGTACTCAAGCATCTGTATCCCCGTAAACTCTCATATAGAACATGGTATTATTTTGGTTTTTTCCACAAATGTCACCCCTTGTGGCATGCACTGCTGACATTCGATGAGCCCATACTGTGTGTCAGGTACTAGGCTGAGCACTTGAAAGATATTAATTTATTCAGTACTCACCATACCCCTGTGAGGTAGGTGCATTTATTATCCACACTTTACAGAGGTGGAAATTGAGGCACAGCTGGTGAACTGTGGAGCCAGGATCTGCGGGGAGGAGGGATGGCCTGGAGCGAGTGCCCCATACCAGCCTGCTGCTCCGCCGCCTCCCTCGCCCCCACAGCTCTTCCCACTCCTGCACGTGGCACTCCTCAGATTCTTTTTGGCTCCTTCATGGTGTTCTGTAGGGCGGAGGTCATGTGGCCATGTCAGCCAGGGGCTCTTCTGAAGCATCCCAAGGATGGATTTTCCTTTGGCGGACAATTTCTTCTCTGGAAGTACAAGTGAACATGTATATCCTGGGGAGGTGGGCATGTTAGGGACCACTGACCTGGTTTGTATATGTCCATTTGCATTCACCCTGCATGTATGAAACCTGCCTCTGCATCTTTGCAAGGTGACCCTTCTCCCCACCTCCATCCCAGTCCTCACTGCCGGGCCTCCTCAGGATGTGCCGAGTGAGTCAGGCTGTAATCCGACCCGCATGGGCTCCCAGCACTGTCCCCTCTGAAACCAGAGCTAGCAGGGCATCACCGCTCTGCTCTGCCCAACCGCCACGCTTGCCAGGAAGGGCTGCCTGGGAACGGCTGGTTGCAGCAGCCTGTGGGGACTAGAAAGCCTCTCTCTACAGCAGGGTTAGGGAGTCAGTTGGACCCCGTGTTGGCTTTCTGTTAGGAAGGGCACCACAGTGTGGGTGTCTCCCTCCCTACCTTGGTACAAATGCCCAAGCTTTTATGGCAGCTACTGGACCAAAGTTTGGAGCCGTGAGTGATGGCAGCTCACATCTGCCACCGGCTAGTTGCTAAGCATACAGCCTGATGTGTTTGTTTCTTTAAAAAGAAAATGCCTAGGGACCATGGGAGTACTTTGCAGCGGTCATCAGCAGCTTCAGGCCTCAGGTCCAACCCAAACCTGAACCCCTTTCCCTCCGAGGAGTGTGCTGGCCCTGCTTGGCCCACAGACCTTCCTGCTCCACATCACAGCTCTCTGGTTCCTCTGTGGAGCTTCCCCAGCCCTCCCCATGCCTGGTACTTCTATTGAGATCCTCTGTGGGATTTCTGCACATTATGTTCCCAGAATGTGCCAAATGCTTTCGGCACTGAATTATGTGCTCTGTGGGGACAGGGACTGTGGCTTACGTATTCCTCTCTATCTCTGGGTGTGGGGCCCCGTCGGTACAGAATAGGTCCTCAATATGCGTGTGTGTTGTGTGGAAAGAGGCTGAATTTCCAGGTGTATGTTCTAGGCGTTAGTCCTTCCCAGCCCTCACCCCCATCTGTTCAGCATACCCACAGACTGGGGAGGTCACTGTCATGGCCAGCGTCATCTTGACATCTTCTGCAGTCCTTATGTCTACCTCACCTCTCCCCTGGATGTGGACCACACGTGTTTACACTGTGTAGACCACCTCGAATTTTGTGTGTCCCGCCTTCATGGGGAAAGGCTTGAGGCTCTTGAGGGATGTACTCGTCTTAAATCCTTGTACATGGCAGCCTTGACCGGTTTTTCCCAGCCAGGCCTTGCCAGTTCATCCCCAGGAGAAAAAACCCTTTGCACCTTAGAGTCTGCTGGGCAGATGCTCAGCCTGAGGCAGAGGCTCTGGGGTTTCCATAAGATTCCTGGGAGCACTGGTGGGTGCTGAGACTTCACAGAGCCTGTCACACCTCTCATCTTCCATGTTCTTCCCCGGTTGGGGCACTACTATCATCTGGCAGATGAGCAGCAGAACCTCAGGTGAAGGCTCTTGCTGCACAACAATCATTAAAAATGTCGCCTTACCCAGGCACTACTCCCCGGCTCATGGACAGGATCTCATCCGGTCATCACAGTGATCCAGTGACGTGAGCATGATTGTTAGCTTTTTTTGATAAGGAAACTGAGCTCGGAGAGTGAAGTGACTTGTCCAAGGTCCCACAACAACTAGTGGCTGTTGGGGCCAGACCTCAGACCCCCACACAGGACTCCTGGCCGGGCCTTACCGGGCAGTGTCCTGCAGCTTCAGGGGGCTGGCACCTCAGAGGTGCCTGGGCCGCACTCAGGTGTTGACCCTATACCTCTGCTGCCTTTCTTAGCAGATGTTTTGGGGGAAGTGCCCTTTCCAGCTGGGAGGAGCATCTCAGTGAAGGGAATACTGTGAAATGGGACAGGTGATGAGGCAAGGCTGCGTCATGCCTTGAGCAAGTCACATGGGTTCTCAGAGCCACCTCCAGATGCCGAAGTGGATGAGGCATCACCTATTCTTTGCAGTTGAGGACAAGTTCACAGCTTTGTGCACCTGTTAGGGCCCCAGGACTTCTTCCTCAGGGGCCTGTGGGGCTGGAGTCGGCTCCTGGAAGAATCGCCCACCCAGATGAGAAGCTAGGTGGGCATACTCCACAGCCAGGATGAGGCAGAGCCCAGGCCCATCACAGGACACAGTTTCTCTGGTTCTTGTCACATCCTGGGGTCATAGTGGTATGGGTGTTTGGTTACTGTGCTACAAATCAGGAAACTGAGGCACAGGGCAGCACTCACAGGCTCAAGCCATAGAGCAGGAACTATCAGAGCTATTCAGGAGTGCAGACCACCTGTTCCCCAAGGCTCTGGCTCTTCTTGGTCACCCTGGAGACAGCCTGGATTAAACGGGGCTGCTAGCTGGGCATGGTGGCACGTGCCTGTAGTCCCAGCTACTTGGGAGGCTGAGGCAGGAGAATTGCTTGAACCCGGGAGACAGAGGTTGCAGTGAGCCGAGGTCGTGCCACTGCACTCCAGCCTGGTGCCTGGTGACGGAGTGAGACCCCTGTCTCAAAAAAAAAAAAAAAAAAAAAAGGTGCTGCTCCTACCAGTTCCATCCCAGAAGGGCGGCTAGACATGGGTGGGAGGTCCAGGGTCAGTGGGGCCATTTTGTAGACTCTTTTTGGGCTCCATCTCCATTCTCGGCTAAGGGCTTCTAAATATAACATCTTGGATTATTTTTCAGATTATTCTGGAAAACTATGCATACCCTGGAGTTCTCCTGATTGGCACTGACTCCCACACCCCCAACGGTGGCGGCCTGGGGGGCATCTGCATTGGAGTTGGGGGTGCCGATGCTGTGGATGTCATGGCTGGGATCCCCTGGGAGCTGAAGTGCCCCAAGGTGAGGGTGGGATGGACTCATTCTGGGTTGGCTGCGGTGTGGTGGTTGTTGGGGATAAACAGGAGACCGTGGGACCCAGGAGGGAAAGGGGACTTGAATCTTCTGCGAGGGAGGCAGGGACCAATAAGCAGAACTGGGAATGCCAGCAGGTCCATCCGGACTTCGTGGCTGGCACAGGCACACAGGGCTTCTTAAAGCTGCCTCTCCCTCTCCTGTCCAGGTGATTGGCGTGAAGCTGACAGGCTCCCTCTCCGGTTGGACCTCACCAAAAGATGTGATCCTGAAGGTGGCAGGCATCCTCACGGTGAAAGGTGGCACAGGTGCAATCGTGGAATACCATGGGCCTGGCGTAGACTCCATCTCCTGCACTGGTGAGGAAGGCGGCCAGGCGACGTGGCCCGTGTCCTGCATTGGGCCTGATGGGTCTCCAGTTGGGAGTAGAAGCAGTGAATGGCCCTCACCTGAGAATCTGTCTGTTCCATTTGTGGGCTTGGGATAGACAGGGGTAGAAGGAAATTGGAGACAGTGTTGGAGATTGTCTAGTCCACACCCTCATTAAACAGGTGAAGAGATTGAGACCCCCATCAAGGCTGCCAGTGACTTTCTGTGGCTATACAGAGGTAGGAGCCAAGTCAGCTCCTGCGCTGGGCCCAGGCCAAAGCACTAGGCCACCTTGGGTGCTCTAGATGAATCCAGAGAGGACAGAAGCAGTGGCGGGAATGGGCAGAGCCAGGGCTTCATTCACGAAGCAGCCGCAGGCCTACATCCTCCCTTGGCTGAAGTTCGAGCCTCACTCACTTCCCTTGGATTAGACATCAGTGCCTGTCAGTCTCCAAGACCAGGTAGGCGCCGGCCCCTCCCTACCTGTCACTCCTGGTGACCTGGCCTCAATGCGGGGGCACTCAGAAATCCAGGGAGACTTGGAACACTCCAGACTTCAGAGATGCCTGCCTGGGCTCCACGGCAGCCCCGCAGAACTCTGATTCCCCTCCAGCGATGGGGGTTCATTCCTGCCACAAGGCTGCTCATTTGGGAAGTTGGTAACAGGCCCACCCCTCCATCCTAGTGGCTCCTGAGGTAGGTGGCCTGGTAGCAGTTGGGGTACCTGTAAGCCCTACCAGTTCTTTGATGCTTTGTGGTCCAGATAGTGTATATTGTTTCAGATTTTTTTTAAGACAGTCTTACTCTCACCCAGGCTGGAGTGCAGTGGTGCAACCTCGGCTCACTGCAACCTCCGCCTCCTGGATTCAAGTAATTTTCTGGCCTCAGCCTCCTGAGTAGCTGAGATTATAGGTGCATACCACGATGTCTGGCTAATTTTTTTTTGTATATATATTTTTTTCTTTAGTTGAGATGGGGTTTCACCATGTTGGCCGGGCTGGTCTCAAACTCCTGACCTCAGGTGATCTGCCTGCCTCGGCCTCCATCGCTGGAAAACCTGAGACAGAAAAATTTCTCCACCATGGTATGGCTGAAGGAGGGCAGGACGCTAGCAAACAGACCCGAATGCCAGCATCTACGTTCATTTGCTTTATGGCGTGACCTTGAATCTCTCTGAGCCAAACAGAGTAGCAACTGGGCACAGCAGGTGCATGGGACCCTGGCCCGGCCACCAGCCAGTGCCCAGGGCTCCTTTGCTCCACAGGCATGGCGACAATCTGCAACATGGGCGCAGAAATTGGGGCCACCACTTCTGTGTTCCCTTACAACCACAGGATGAAGAAGTACCTGAGCAAGACCGGCCGGGCAGGTGAGCTGGCAGGGGCAGGCCCTCGTGGGTGGAACAGTCACATGGCGCTCCTCCCCAAGACAGAGCTATGCCTTTCCCTGGAGGGACACTTGCAGAGCCATTGTCTTCAGACAGGCTTCCGAGGCTCTGAGAAACCTTTGAAGATGTATATGTTTCTGAGTAGGGTGTTTAGAGCTCTCTTCAGCTTCTCAAAGGGCCTGGCATCTGAGTTCAAGATAGCCCCACCTCAGGATGGGAATTCATTTTCCCTGGAATGGCTGGATGCCTGCCCTACTTGGCCTGGTCCCTGCTGCCCCCTACAGGAAGCTCTAGGAATGACAGGGATCATTTCTGTTGGTAATTCCTGACCTAGCAGGGGTATATGTGGAAGGAGAACCATCTTCCCAGCCTCCACTGACACTTTCCTGAGGCTCTAGCTTGGCTTCTTTGGAGCTCAGAAGGTATTGGCACTTGTGAAGGGAGGTGCGTGGGGGGAGTGAAGGAGGAGCCAGACACTAGGGGCCATGGGGAGAGCCATAAGCATGAGGAGTACTTGGAAGGCCCTTCCCTTTCCTTATTGAGTGACGGCTTCTTCAAAACCCAGCTCTTCACTTCCACGACCGACACCCTCCCCAGCTCTGAACCTTAGCTGGTGTTCCTCTGTGTCTCTGTGTCCCTGTGTCCCTGACAACTGCACTAGGCTGTGAGTTCTTTAAGGGCAGGGACAGCAGACTTGGTTTCTTCACTGGCCTAGTTAGTGCCTGGTGTTTGACAGGTGCTCAGGTGGGTGGCGGGTGAACTCTCTAGACCAGTTTGTTTCACGTGCTCCATCCCATCCCTTGTTGATTTCAGATATTGCCAATCTAGCTGATGAATTCAAAGATCACTTGGTGCCTGATCCTGGCTGCCATTATGACCAACTGATTGAAATTAACCTCAGTGAGGTGAGGAGACGACTGGGTTCAAGGAGTTTCTGAGCATAGAGGGGTGCAGGGTGGGTCCTGCCTAAATACTCATTGAGGGCTGGGTGGTGGCTCACACTTGTGATCCCAGCATTTTAGGAGGCCAAGGCAGGTGGGTCACTTGAGGTAAGGAGTTTAAGACCAGCCTGTTCAACATGGTGAAATCCCATCTCTACTAAAAATATATATATACAAAAATTAGCTGGGCCTGGTGGCACGTGCCTGTAATCCCAGCTACTCAGGAGGCTGACGCAGGAGAATTGCTTGAACCTGGGAGAAAGAGGTTGTAGTCAGCCGAGATTACACCACTGCACTCCAGCCTGGGTGACAGCAAGAATGTCTCAGAGAAAAAAAAAAAACTCATCAGGGTTCGTGGGCCCTTGTTCCCCAGTGTTCTTGCAAACTGCTTCCTGAGGCAGGCTGGAGCAAGGGATGGGGAGGGGAGAGGAGAGACACAGCCAAGGGAGAGCAGAGGTGGCTCTGGTTGCTGAACCAGAAGCCAACGTCAGTTTGCCACCAGCTCAGCTTTAGCAGAAGCCGGGGTTTCATCCTGAAGGGGTTTTGTTATCAGAGTTCAGAGGGCAAAGCCCAGCAGGGTTGGGCACCCTGAGACCCGCAGATCAGAGCAGGTGTTTGCTGAGCCAGAAGGGCAGGCTAGAGGATCCTGAATGCAGGAGTTCACACCTCAGCTTTGCCACTTAAGCTGTGTGACCGTGGTCAAGCACTAACCCCTGTGGGCCTTGCTTCATCATGTGTGACACCTACAGCAGTTCTGAGAATCGAATGGGTTCATGTAACTAACATTGATGGAGGTTTACTGCATGCTGGGCACAGAGCTGAGTGCCCTGCATTTACTGATTATTATGACATGTAAAGCATCTGGCTGTAAGTCCATTCTTGTCATAAGATTCCAAAAACAACATCGTATGGGCAATAATGGGCTTGGGAAGCTGGTAGCCTTGATCCATTCCAAGCCTCTGCCCTCTGCTAGCTGTGTGACCTTGAGCACAGCATGTCACTTCTGAGCTTTAGCTCCTTCAACTGCAGAGCAGAGCTGAGCCCACCGTCGCAGAGGTGGAGGGAGTCTGGGAGCTGGTGTGTGCAGAGCCCCCTGCTCAGGTCTTCCCTGTGATGAGGTTTCAGCCACGAGAACAGTCACTGGCCTCTCTGTGGGCACGTGGTGAGGCAGTGAACGTGGCTGTCCCCACTTCAAGGTTTCTTCCCTCCTTTTTCTGTTCTTTATGTTTGTTTCTTCAGCTGAAGCCGCACATCAACGGACCCTTCACCCCTGACCTGGCTCACCCTGTAGCAGAAGTGGGCAGGGTGGCAGAGAAGGAAGGATGGCCTGTGGACATCCGAGTGGGTGAGCACCTTCCACCCATCTGTTTAGCAGGTGTTAGGGCCAGTGGCTCTGCCCAGGGCTGTAGTCAATCACCTGTGCCTACTGTGTGGCACTTTCTAAGGTGGGCACTTTCTGAAATAGGTTTATTATTATTGAAAACTTTTTCGGCCGGGGGTGGTGGCTCGTGCTTGAAATCCCAGCATTTCGGGAGGCCAAGGCAGGTGGATTACTTGAGTCTACAAGTTCAAGATCAGCCTGGGCAACATGGGAAAACCCTCTCTCTTAAATACAAAAATAAGCTGGGCGTGGTGGCTCACGCCTGTAATCCAAGCACTCTGGAGGCCAAGGCGGGCAGATCACCTGAGGTCAGGAGTTCAAGACCAGCCTGACCAACATGGTGAAACCCCGTCTTTAAAATAAAATAAAATAAGCTGGGTGTGGTGGCACATGCCTATAGTCCTAGCTACTCCGGAGGCTAAGGTGGGAGGATCGAGGCTGCAGTGAGCTGAGATGGCACCACTGCATTCCAGCCTGAGCAGTAGGGCCAGACTCAAAACTCCAGACTCAGGCAACAGAGCCCATCTCAAAAAAGAAAAGAATACTTTTTCTTGGCAGAAAAGAAAAATATGCTTATTGTAGAGAATATTCACAACTAAGAAGAATTTTTTTTTTTTTTTTTTTTTTAAGACCGAGTCTCACACAGTTGCCTGGGCTGGACTGCAGGGGTGCGATCTCAGCTCACTGCAACCTCTGCCTCCTGGGTTCAAGCAATTCTCCTGCCTCAGCCTCTCAAGTAGCTGGGATTACAGGCATGAGCCACCACGCCCGACCACTTTAACTGTATTTTTAGTAGAGACAGGGTTTCACCACGTTGGCCGGGCTAGTCTGGAACTCCTGACCTCAAGTGATCCATCCACCTCGACGCCTCAAAGTTCTGGGATTACAGGCATGAGCCACTGCACCTGGCCAATCCCAACACTTTTGAGAGGCTGAGGCAAGAGGATCATTTAAGCCCTGGAGTTCAAGACCAGCCTGGGCAACATGGTTAAGACTTCTTCTCTACAAAAGAATTTTTAATTAGCCAGGTGTAGTGGTACTCACCTGGGTCCCAGCTACTCAGAAGGTTGAGCAGTTAGAGGCTGCAGTGAGCAAGCCATGATGGTGCCATTGCACTCCAGCCTGGGTGACAGAGCAAGACCCTATCTCAAGAAAGAGACTATCTGTACAAACGGGGTAATGTTATTCAGTTTTTATAGACTTTTTAAAAAGAATTCTTACTGCCCTGATTATAAAACAATGTTTAAAACTCAGAAAATACTAGAACGTATAAAATAAGAAAATTAGCATCTCCTGTCAGCCCCAGCCCAATCAAGGATGGCTGTTCATCTGTTTGTATGAGCCCTCTCGTGTGCCCACGGATGCACAGGATATTGCTGTAAAAGGGGGCATAGTACATGTGTTCAGTGTCATGGCTAATGGCTATAGCGTCTTTCTTCAAATGATGACAGGTCATGAGAAGTCTGTCCTTTATTTTTGGATATTTCAGTTGCTTCCAGCTGGTCTCTGTTAAAAAGTCTCTGGCCCAGCCAGATGGGAAACTTTTTTGGCCAAGTCTGGATAATTTGAGGTCAGGTGGAGACCTCTGCTCACTGTCTCCTCTTGACCCTTAACCCCACCACCCACAACGTACCAGGTCTGATTGGGAGCTGCACCAATTCAAGCTATGAAGATATGGGGCGCTCAGCCGCTGTGGCCAAGCAGGCACTGGCCCATGGCCTCAAGTGCAAGTCTCAGTTCACCATCACTCCCGGCTCTGAACAGATCCGTGCCACCATCGAGCGGGACGGCTACGTGAGTGCCCACCTCCCCCTGCCCGTCTCCCCGACCCCATGCTGAGTAATGACTGTTGGGCCGGAGATGGTGCAGGTCCCAGTGGCTGCCCTGGCGTTCCAGTACGGCATCATCCTGCAGCCACCAAATCACCCCTTCCCGTCAGCCTCTCACCTGCCCTTGACATTGTGTCTTCCTCTCTCCCTGGCAGGCACAGGTCTTAAGGGATGTGGGTGGCATCGTCCTGGCCAATGCTTGTGGCCCCTGCATTGGCCAGTGGGACAGGTAAGAGGCACATCTTTGACAGGACAGCCCTTTGTACAGAGGGTACAGAGCCCCAGAAGTCGGGGGAGGAATTGTCGGGGTGGAGAGAAGAGACTCCAGCCAAGGTCTTTGGCTCCAGGAACTCTTGCCCTTTAGAGGCCTCTGCCAGACTTGACTGGGAAATGGGTCTGGGGGAGGAAGAGCCCTGCGGAGACACTTGGGAACCACCTGGCTGAAGCCTGGGCTGGAAGGAAGAAGCCAGCAAGGCCTCATCCTAATGGACACAGCAGCAGCTCTGACAGAGCTGTTTTTTTGAGAGGAGGCAATGGCCCCAGGTCAGGAAGCTCAGGCCTTGACCAGGACCCTACCTCTGGCTTACATGTGGTCACAAGCTGGGCCCAGTGACCCTGAGGTTCCCTCCTGCTCTGCGCTGCCCGGGTAGGAGGCAGCCCCAGCAGGGCCTCTCCATTTCCCCTTGGTAGGAGCTGGGCTGGGCTGGGCTGGGCTGCAGGAACCCAGCTTATCTGTCCTTGGGACAGGCCATGTGACAAGGCCAGATATCCCTAACCCTGTTCCCTCCAACCTGGCAGGAAGGACATCAAGAAGGGGGAGAAGAACACAATTGTCACTTCCTACAACAGGAACTTCACAGGCCGCAATGATGCAAACCCCGAGACCCATGCCTTCGTCACATCCCCGGAGGTGAGACCACCCAAGCTGCGCGCTAGCCTGGGACAGCCTCTGGGGGTTCCTGCCGGGTTGGAGGAGGCAGGAGGAGATGGGACTGGGGCCGCTGAGTGTTGAGGGTGGCATTCACAGGGCGGGGGTCATCCAAGTGGAAGCCAGGAGCCACAGGCCTTCCCGGCCCCAGGCACACACTCCCTTGGTGCCTCCTGCCTGGGGCTCTCGGGGTCTCAGGATTATGAGGTATTTATTCAGTGGTTTGCGCTTACGAGCATTTAATTTGAAATGTCATTTACTGCTTGGGACACATCCCAGCCCTGCTAACTCACTCTATGAGTGTGGCCAAGTCACCTACCTTCTCTGTGTCCCCGTAATCCTCAGGATTACCTGAAAATGTGTGGGACATGCAGTTTCCATCCCCAGGTAGGAGTTCCACAAAAGTGAGGCCTTGCCGTTGTTCCTGTAGCCACTGAGTGAGCCTGGGCCCTTGGCTGTATTTAGCCTTGAGTGTGACTGGCACATGGCCAGTCTCTCTTGACTGGTTTGTTTACCTGTGTGCTCTACAAATAATTCTTGCTAAATGGGTGAAGGAATGGCCCCTTCCATGCTTTTAGTGTTCTCTGCACTGAGAGACTTTGCTTCATAGCAGCATTTCTGTGCCAGGGCCTCCTGCTCCCTCCAGAACAGCTGTGAGGAGAGAGGACAGCAGTGCCAGCCCGTCTCTACAGGGATGGAGGCCACACTGCCCTTGGCTTCCTGAGTCCTCTGCAGGCCCAAGGGCCGGGGTCCCAAAGATCATCCTGCAGCTCTGGCCTCTGAGGAACAGAGGTCTGGAGAGAACGTGGAAATTTCTCACGTTCCTTTCTCAGTTTTGGTCTAGGCTTCTGGTGGGCGCAGGGGACAGCAGTGGTGATTGGTGCTGACCAACAAACTGGCCCCCTCCACTTCAGATTGTCACGGCCCTGGCCATTGCGGGAACCCTCAAGTTCAACCCAGAGACTGACTACTTGACGGGCAAGGATGGCAAGAAGTTCAAGCTGGAGGCTCCGGATGCAGATGAACTTCCAAAAGCGGTGAGCACCTGCGTCCCCTGCTAACCTGCCTCACCTGGGGAGCTCTGCTGCTTGCTGTGTGGCCGTAGCACCTCCCTCCTGTGCAGGCAGGGAGGGCGCTACTAGTGAGAAGGAAGCAACTCTGTTCCCCAGGAACGGAGGTGGGGCCTGGGGAAACTTCCCTTCTGAGTCTGTCCTTGTGGGAACTGAGGACTCAGCTTCCCATGCATCCCCCTCCCCTGCTACAGGAGTTTGACCCAGGGCAGGACACCTATCAGCACCCCCCAACGGACAGCAGTGGGCAGCATGTTGATGTGAGCCCTACCAGCCAGCGCCTGCAGCTCCTGGAGCCTTTTGACAAGTGGGATGGCAAGGACCTGGAGGACCTACAGATCCTCATCAAGGTCAGCAGCATGGGGATGGCAGGACAGCCCCACCCTGCCAGGCGCCCCCACCCCCAGGCATCCGGAGGGGCCATGAACCTGGAGGAAGGGAGCAAACAGTCAAGTTACAGGTGGGAGATTGAAGGGAGGTTTGGCTGCAGAACAGAGAGGGATCACAATCCAGCGTTCCACTTCTCTGCAGCACCTAGCTGGGCAGAGCTGCATCTGGCCAGCCTCTGTCTGGGGCCCTCAGCCATCCGGCAGCAGCTGATGAGAACCCCCTCCATTGGGTGTGGGCAGGTGAATGCAGCTCAGGCTGGGCTGGGAGGGTGTGAGATTGCACAGCAGGCTCCACACCTGGCAGGTCCACACAGGCTCTGCAAGCCATGGATTCCTCCTGTCCCCACAGCTGGCCACTAGTGAATATTGGACCGCCTGTTTGGCACTGACTAAAAACTAAAAAGCCTTTATGGTGTGGCCAGAGGCCTATCTGTTGGATATTAATTTATGGTGTTAATTAAGGGGTCTCCAGGCACCCCTGTAACAGAAGAATCTACATAGTTATCAGCTAGGACCCAGGCATGTTCTGGGCTCCTCTGTGTCTGGCATGAGGTCTGTGGCTGATCTTGCAGCCTCGGCCTGAAAAGTGTGTGAATATTGACCTGCCCCCACTGTGGGCAGCCTGCCCCATTAAGGAAGACTAAGCAGCCAGAGGCCTTTGAGGGGATGGGTGATGGCCTGGCCTGAGCCCACGTCGCCCCAGGGTGGAAGCACCAGGACCACAGACCACGTGTCCAAAGCCTGGCCTGCCTGTCACCCGTCACCCCTCCTGGGCCCTGGGGCCTGCTGTGTGCCTCTGGAGAGCTTGTCATCCACCCTGCCAGGGTTATACACTGACCTCTGTCCTCTGCTCTGTACCCAAGGTCAAAGGGAAATGTACCACTGACCACATCTCGGCTGCTGGCCCCTGGCTCAAGTTCCGTGGGCACTTGGACAACATCTCCAACAACCTGCTCATTGGTGCCATCAACATTGAAAACGGCAAGGCCAACTCTGTGCGCAATGCTGTCACCCAGGAGTTTGGCCCCGTCCCTGACACTGCCCGCTACTACAAGGTGGGTCAGAGTTGATGGGGGCAGTGCCAGTGGTCACTCCTGAAGAGGCCCAGAAGGCAGGGGCAGGGAGGACACTTGGGGAGTGGAAACTGGGTAGGAGACCAGCCGAGTCCAAAGGGGACTGCGTTGAAGGGAGAAGAAGCCTGCAGGCACCTCCCTGTGGCTGAGTGGGCACAAAGCCCAGGTCTGGTCATAGGGCAGGGTCCCTGCACCAGGAGGTGTTAGAGCAGCACCCAGGAGACATCTGGCCCCAGACCAAGAGGAGGAGGGGAGCCAGCTTGGGAAGTCAGAGGCCAGCAGGCTCAGAGAGGGGCTACATGGGACCTTGAGGTGAGCAGGCCGACGGGTTCTGAGGTGATGTGACGACTTCTCCCGAGTCCTGGCCCAGCAGGGTGAGGAAGGCTGGGTGGGGCAGCGGGTGCTCCCGGGAAGGGGTCACCTTGAGCCATAAGGATGGATCATGTGTGGGGCCCCATAGGTCATCCCCATCTCACCCCAACCTCCCTCCACACACACCTACCTCCCTGCCAAGCACCAATGGGTGGACTGTCTTCCTGTGCCACTGGCAACAGCCAGGCATCTCTGTCCCCTCAGGGCCTCTTTTGGGCCTCATTCACCCAGGCTTCACTTGCCCTTAGGGAACAGTTAAGGAAGGGCCCCTCCAGCCTCCGGATGGCCAGGGGAATAAGGCCAGGCAGGTGGGGATGATGCCCTCTTCTGCCTTATAATCTCACCTCTGCTTGCCTGACAGAAACATGGCATCAGGTGGGTGGTGATCGGCGATGAGAACTATGGTGAGGGCTCGAGCCGGGAGCATGCAGCGCTGGAGCCTCGCCACCTCGGGGGCCGGGCCATCATCACCAAGAGCTTTGCCAGGATCCACGGTGAGCTGGAGCCTGCACCCGGGCCATCAGCCTCCTGCCCCTTCTTAGGCTCACACAGTGCACATCTGATGCTCAGCTTCTCGGCAGCCCTGCTTCCAGGCTTGGAGACCTGAGCTGCTGAGATCCAGGGCACGTGTCAGAGGGTTCTTTCTCATCATGAATGTGTAGCAGGAAGGCCTTGCAGCCATCAGCACCTGCGCACACTTGCTAGGGGTGCCCCTAGTGAAAGGGAGCACACCAGGGCCCTGCAGTCACAGCCCTGGCGTTGTCCCAGGCAGCAGCATTAGTGGCATCTCCCAGAGCCCCAGATGGGTTCAGAAAATGAAGCTTTAAAAAAAAAAAAAAAAATAGAAAAAAAAAGTTAAGCTCTCCGGGCTGTTCAGGCCCGTTTGGTGACCAAACGCCCCCTGCCTTCCAGAGACCAACCTGAAGAAGCAGGGCCTACTGCCCCTGACCTTCGCTGACCCAGCCGACTACAACAAGATTCACCCTGTGGACAAGCTGACCATTCAGGGCCTGAAGGACTTCACCCCTGGCAAGGTTAGGGGGCCAGGTCTACCCAATGGGGCGGAGTGAGGGATGGCCACTTTGCTCCATGTCCTGCACAGGCCTCAGGGGAGCTTCTCCCAGGAGGCTTCATTCCAGCTGGAAAGGCCCCTAGTTCTCCAGGTGGTCCCACAGAGAAGAAGGGAAGTACCTTCCCAGAATTGGCGGTTGAGGCCAGCCCTGACCCTCTAACCCCCACTTACTCACCAGGGCTTGGCACTCAAGAGACAGCCCACTCGTGCAGGGCCTTTGGGGCCCCAGGAATCCCCTGTGGGTACCGTCTTGGTCTGACATGGGCTACCCAGGCACAGACAGGACTAGGATTTGGTTTGCCTGCCAACCTCCTAGGTCCCCAGTCAGTGCCCTGCCTCCCTTGCCCCCTGAAGGGCCGATGGCATACGGGACCCACCACTTCCACCTTCTCATTGCAGCCCCTGAAATGCATCATCAAGCACCCCAACGGGACCCAGGAGACCATCCTCCTGAACCACACCTTCAACGAGACACAGATCGAGTGGTTCCGTGCCGGCAGTGCCCTCAACAGAATGAAGGAGCTGCAGAAGTGAGGGTGCCTCCCCCCACCTCTCCACCCAGCGCTGTTTTCATATTCAAGTTCAGCTCCACACACACCATCAGCGGATCCGATCCGGCCAGCCATGGCTTCTTATTCCAAGATGGTGTGACCAGACATGCTTCCTGCTCCCACTCAGCCCACAAAGTGACTGTGGTTGGGTGGGGATTCTTAAAATAACTTTTTAGCCCCTGCGTTCCTATGTTTAGTTTTCAGATCTTAAGCAGCTCCATGCAAGTGTATTTATTTTTGATGACAAGACTCCCATCTAAAGTTTTTCTCCTGCCTGAAGGATCTAGAGAACCTTTTGTTCTTGCAAGGAAAACAAGAATCCAAAATCAGTGACCATTCCTGTGAGTGAGTGGTGTCTGTGCTGTTTGCTATCAACTCCAGGGTCCAGGAAGAGTCTTTTCAGTCAAGGTCAGTGTACACCCAGCAGCCATGGCCACAGCTGGATTTATCTCTGCAGTGAAGGACACCTGAGGTGTGGCAGAAAAGACCTGTCACCTCCCACCCCACTTCTACCTGCAGGGCAGCCCTGCCCCCCATGTTCCTGTAGCTTCCCTGCTGGGCCAGGATGGAGTCTCCGAGAAAGAGGCCTTCATGCTCCTGCTTCCGCTGTACCGTCTTCCCGAAGGCTGGTAGGGTTCACAGTCCAGCCCCATGACTAGTTGCTGGTCCACCAGGAGAGAAGGCCCAGGCCCGGCTCACTGATGGATCCCTGCCAGGGATAGAGAAAGAATATACACACTTCACCAGCACTCAGGCTTGAACCAACCTGGACAAGAGGTGAAGGGGGCCCAGCAGTGCTCCTGGAAGGCACACTGCAGCATGCAGGGTGGAGACCCCTCTCCAGAACCCAATGAGAGGGTCAGGGACCCTTCCTTGCCCTCAGGCCTGCCCTCCTGGGCCACCTAGGCTCTAATCCAGCCAGGAAGGCTGAGCAAACGAGGCCCGTGCTCCAGATACATCCAACAGGGAGCAGCCTTGAGAGTCACTCTTCCCTGGAGCCTCCCTTTTATTTCACTGCTTCAGTCCTACTCCTACAGGGAGCCCTGCCCTTAATCTCAGGACTTTGATCTCTCCCAAGCCCCTTCCTTGATTTCTTGTTCCCTCAAACCCCTCCCTACCCCCCAATTTTTTAAAGACAGGATCTTACTCTGTTGCCCAGGCTGTACAACCTTGAACTCCTGGGCTCAAGAGATCCTCCCACCTCAGCCTCCCAAGTAGCTGGGAGCACAGAGCATGCCACCATGTCCTGCTCATTGTTTGTTTTTTGTAGAGACAGCCTCTCTTTGTTACCCAGGCTGGTCTCAAACTCCTGGCCTCAAGCAATTCTCCCACCTTGGCTTCCCAAAGTGCTGGGATTACAGATGTGAGCCACTCCACCTGGCCTCAGAGCCTCTTTATCAGTGGTCTTACCCAGCATGAGCTCTGTCTGCCTTGCAAGCTGACTCATCTCCCCCCCAGCCCCAACCAGCAGCCACGTACCTTAACTGCCTCACAACCCTGGCCTATAGACACTCAGGCTCGACCAGGCGTGGTGGCTCATGCCTGTAATCCCAGCACTTTGGGAAGCTGAGGCAGGTGGATCACATCAGGAGTTCAAGACCAGCCTGGCCAAGATGGTGAAACCCCGTCTCTACTAAAAGTATAAAAATTAGCCAAGCATGGTGATGGGCACCTGTAATCCCAGCTACCCTGGAGCAGAGATTGCAGTGAGCCGAGATCACACCACCGCACTGCAGCCTGGGTGACAGAGCGAGACTTTGTCTCCCAAAAAAAAAAAAAAAAAAAAATGTATTAACCAGCCAAGACCCCCCAACAAGATCCCTGACCTGCTGGGGGAGATCCCAGGACAGAGCCCCAAGGACACAGACCCCAGCCCTGCACTGGATCTCCCACCTTACAGTGGCTTCAACACCATCAGGGCCACTCACCACAAGCGTGTACGGAGCCTCCTTCTTTGGCAGCTCCTCACTGGAAGTGGTGGCCTCTGCTGAGCTGGGCCCTGTGGGGGACGTGTCAACAAAGCTCTCGTCCACCACCCGGAAGCGGATCTCCTCACCGGTGTCCATGTACAGATCGTGCGCTCCTTCCTCTGTCTCATACTCCCACACCCACACCTGCTCCGCTTCATCACTGAGGGGGCCCAGGGTCAAGGCAACAACCAGATTGTCGGAGTGGCTTCCCTCAGCACCCACCCCCAATCCCAGGTTGAGATCACTGTGGCTGGATATCACAGGGAAAGCAGGTCCCAGCCCCAAGTGCAAAGCCTGGGCTGAACAGTGAGGAGCAAGCACTCTTGGGTGCCAGGACCCAGGATGGGGAACACGGGGTCCCAGCCAAGCACAATGGGCAGACACACACGAATCTCAGAGCATCAGGGCAGGAGGGGATGAGACAGTACAAGTCCCACCTCTCAGGACGAGCAACTTGCGCCTCCTGCCACAGGACCCCCCCATACCCTTTTCATCAAAGCCTGTGACACGCTGATGAGCACCCAAGGACTTGCTGTTTTCAGGAGGACACAGTGGGATGGGAGGTGACCTGCCCAATTGATGACAGTTGGTGAGAGGACCAGCTGGGCTGTGCCAAGTTTTCTGACACATCCTGGAGTCACGCGCAGACCCAGAGCCATGCGGCCACCCAGCCAGGTCAGCCCCCCTTGGCCTTCCATCTTCCCCAGCAGAGCCCACACGGGGGAGCCATGCGTTCTCTGGTGGCAGTCCCACTGTTAGGTCCTGCCTCTGTGCTAGGTCCCATGCTGGGCAGTGGTACAGCTGGTACAGCTATGACACGACAGTCCTTACCAGCAAGGAGTCTCAGATTCGCGGACAGCTCCACAGAAACAGACAACTCCAATACAGCAGGGTGAGAGGTGGGACGGGGACAACGGAGGCCCAGGAGGGACACTTAGCTTGGGACCTGGCACATAGGCGAGGCCTCAGACCAGCACAAGCCTCCAGGGGAAGTGATCTTTAAGATGATTCCTGCAGGGACAACCTAAGCTAAGTGAACCAGAAGTGAATGGTGCCCCCAGGATACCATGGCTCTAATGGTATGCAGTGCACAACCCAGACAGCCAAGCCTGATGGCACTGCAAAGACAGGCACATGGCCATCACATCACACCCTGCTTGGGAGGCAAGACAGGCTGGTGCCTCTGGAGCAAAAGCACAGGCTGGGGGTAGGCACAGAGGCCAGTGGCATCAGGTTAGAGGACCCAAAGGCCACCTTAAAGAGTGGGGACCTACCTTTGAGAGGCCTGAGCTCCTCTGTGACAAACCATTTTAACCTTGGGAGGATACAACTTGGCTGGCTGCTGCAGTGACTCTGGGGGGATGAGAATGTCATCGAAGAAGCCTAGAGAGACTGGAAGGAAGGAAGCAGGTGACTGCCTGAGATGGGGGTTCCCAGAGGATGTCAAACACTGCGGGGTCTGGATGCTAGACAGGCAAGCCCTGCTTGGGGCTGCCTATGGGGCAGATGTCACTGTGGAAACCTAGGTCCCTTCCCCACCTAATGCCTCTGCCTATAACACCCACACAGCCAAGCAGCCCTGGGCAAAGCCTGGAGCACCTGGTCCCCAAAACCTCTGCACACAACAGGGACCAGTGGGCACTGAAGACTCCCAGTCACTTCTGCCAACTTCAGTGCCCACCATGAAGTCCTGAGTGATGCTTCACAGTGAAACCTCAGTGCTGGTGGAGGTTCCCACACAATACAGGAATGGGAGGGTGAGGGGGGAAGGTTCAGCCTCAACACCTGCACCCTCCCCAACCATGTGGATGGGCAAAGACCACCTGCCCCCACCTTGCTCCCAAGTCTTGTCTGAGGCATCAGGGCCACTGTTACCATGTACTCCCTCTGGGCTGCAGCCTTTGATCTTCCCGATCAGAATCTCGTCGAGAAACGGATGAAACACCACGTAGCGAAAATGGACTGGAAATGAAGAAAGCTCATCACTGATGCTGACTGGGGCCCCAGCATGCTATGTCACCCTCAGGTGCCAGCACAGCTGGTGGCCTGTGTGACTGCTCCATGGCACATTCCCCTGCAGGCCCAGACCCTCCCCTTGTCTCCTGCAAGGTCACAGCATGGCCCCCACAGGGGCCAGCAGCAGCTGTCCTGTAACTGGCCATTCCTCAAACTGCCAGGTGAGTCACACCTGAGCCCAGACTCTGAGCCATCAGTGGCTCCAAAGCCAATTTCAGTCTCCCTCCAGGCACTCCTTCAGCTCCTAGAAAGGGCAGAAGCAACTGGTAGAGGAAGCAGGGTGTGGAAACTCCCACCTCCTGCTGACCAGCAAGGCTGGCCCCAGGCACAGCTTTGACCTGGAGTAGAGGCCAAAAATGCCCTGGAGTTGGGAGGCGCAGGCAACAGCCCAGCCAAAATGCCACTGATGGTTCTCAGGCCCTGCTGCACGTGGTCCCCACTCACCCGACTGCAGGGAAAACACCAGGTGGGGTGTCTGTGCCCACATCGCAGACTCTGACCCCAGGCCCTGGCAGAAGCTGTATGTCACCTTGTCACTCAGGCCCTTGTTGGAAGTCCCAGAGTGGGAATCTAACGCTGGCCTGAGACTAAGCACACGACTGCCCCCTGCTGGTCACCAACGGTTGAGTTCCTGCTGTGAGGATGAGGAAGTGGCTCAGAGCCAGGGTAACACTCAGCCATACAGCCATGGGGAGATGCCAGGTCTTTCCGTACCCACCAGACAGGGCCACCGGGTCAAATCCTGCCTTTCTCAGACAGGTTTAATCCCAAACAGATGCTTCCACAACACCGTCAGGCAACTAGTCGGCCACATGGCCCCCAGGACAGCAGGGACCCTGGCCTCTGGCCCTCCCCTCCCCGCCCCCCTGTGGCAGCAAGACACAAGGAGAGGAGAGGCAGCCAATGGCCTTCCTGCCCTAGGAAGAAAACATGAGCCATCACAGCCACCATGAAGATGACCAGGCCTTATGCTGACCTCCCAGAGAGCAGATAAGGGCGGCCAAGGACCACTTACCCACAGATGGAAAAACCCTGTGCCCTACATAACTCAATGTTCAGTTTGGTTTAACAAATCCTCATAAAGGTCGGGCCCAGTGGCTCATGCCTGTAGTCCCAGCACTCTGGGAGGCCAAGGTAGGCAGATCACCTGAAGTCAGGAGTTCGAGACTAGCCTGACCAACATGGTGAAACCCCATCACTACCAAAATACAAAAATTAGCCCGGTGTGGTGGCAGGCGCCTGTAATCCCAGGTACTCGGGAGGCTGAAGCAGGAGAATCGCTTGAACCTGGGAGGTAGTAGTTGCAGTAAGCCAAGATCACACCACTGCACTCCAGCCTGGGTGACAGAGCAAGACTCCATCTAAAAAATAAAAATAAAAAATTCTCACAGAGTCTATACCAGGCTTGTGCCAGGCCTGGTCTGGGCACTGGGCTCATGGGGGTGGGTCAGCACATGATCCTGCACCCAGGGAGCCCCAGACTGAAATAGCCACATCCAAAAGCAAATGCTGGGCACCCGGAGTCCCCCATGGATGGATGGATGGATAAGCAAAACATGCTGCAGACATACAATGGAATATGCAGCCTTACAAAGGAACGCATTCCGGCACGTGCTAGTGTGGCTGAACCTGGGGGACAGGGGTCTAAGTGAAAGCAGCCAGACACAAAAGCCACCACACAGTGTGCAACTCCATTCACGTGCAGTGTCCAGAACTGCATCCACAGAGACAGAAAGCAGTTTAGTCCCTGCCAGGGGCTGGGTGAAGGGCAAGATCAGGAGTGATTGCTACTGGCTGGGGTTTGTCGAGTGATAAAAACATTGTGGAATTGGTGGTGATGGCTTGGCTGATGATGGGGGTTGTTCCTAGAAGGCCATTGGCTGCCTCTCCTCTCCTTGTGTCTTACTGCCACGGGGGGCGGGGAGGGGAGGGCCAGAGGCCAGGGTCCCTGCTGTCCTGGGGGCCATGTGGCCGACTAGTTGCCTGACGGCGTTGTGGAAGCCTCTGTTTGGGATTAAACCTGTCTGAGGAAGGCAGGATGGGGGCTGGATTACACCTGTAATCCCAGCACTTTGGGAGGCTGAGGCAGGTGGATCACCTGAGATCAGGTGGGGGCCTCTCCTGCCCTGCTCATATCTGCCTGACTACCCAGCATACCCTCTGGAGCACTGTGGCGCCATTCACTGTACTCCTCCATCTCAATAGTTCCTCCAAACTGGACCTTGCATCTAGATCAGTTTCAAGTCCTAATGTTGAGCAACAGAACTGCTTCATAATTGTTGTTGAGGGCCGGGCGCGGTGGCTCAAGCCTGTAATCCCAGCACTTTGGTAGGCCGAGGCGGGTGGATCACAAGGTCAAGAGATCGAGACCATCCTGGTCAACATGGTGAAACCCCGTCTCTACTAAAACTACAAAAAATTAGCTGGGCATGGTGGCGCGTGCCTGTAGTCCCAGCTACTCAAGAGGCTGAGGCAGGAGAATTGCCTGAACCCAGGAGGCGGAGGTTGCGGTGAGCCAAGATCGTGCCATTGCACTCCAGCCTGGGTAACAGGAGCAAAACTCTACCTAAAAAAAAAAAAAAATACAAAAAATAGCCGGGCGTGGTGGTGCATGCCTGTAGTCCCAATTACTCAGGAGGGCAAGGCAGGAGAATTGCCTGGACCCGGGAGGCGGAGGTTGCAGTGCGCCAAGATCGTGCTATTGCACTCCAGCCTGGGCAACAGAGGAAGACTCCGTCTCAAGAAGAAAAAAAAAAAAAAGGTCAGTAGTGAGGGAGACTCAGGCTCAGGAGGCTGCCCGATTTGCAAATCAATAAAATATTTAAAAATCTTAAAAAAGAAAAAACAGGTAGCCACAATGGAAGGCTGCTCTGGAGGTGAGAGCAGGGCCCCCAATCAGAATGGGGCAGGTAGGAGCAGGGTGCAGCAGGTCCCAGGCTTCGAGGGTGCAAGAACAAGGGGTGGCACCTAATGATGAGGGATAAACTTGGCCAATGGGGGTCAGAGTCCCATGTCTCAAAGGCCATCATCTGTGACACTCCCTCCACGCAGGGGCACTAGACCAAAGCTTCACTCAGGCTTGCTCACTGACTCCTCACAGGTATTTAATGAGGGGGGAAGGCTCTATTGCTGTTACTGTGTGCACAGATGGGGAAACTGAGTCTCAGAGAGGTAAAGCCACTGCTCCCACAGCCCAAGCAAATAAATACTCCTCAGAGCAAAGGTGAAGGCACAGCATGCCCAGGTGTGAGCCCTTCAGCACTGGCTTGGTGACAGCCCTGAGTGAGGTTGTGGGTTGCAGAAATGGGAGCAGCAGGAACAGGGCCTGGGGTCAGGCGTCAGCCTCGAAGCATGGCAACTAGCTCCCACCACAAAATCACAACTCACCCTGCATGGTGCTCAACAGGAGTTTTGTAACTGCAAGGCTAACCCCACTATACAGAGGAGGAAACCTCTTCTCTGAGAGAGGCGAAGGTACCCGCCAAGGTCCCCATCCAAGAGGTCAGAGCCAGAATTAATTCAATTCTAGGTCCTTGTGATCACTCCATGCCTCCCACCTGGTTTCCAAGAAAACAGAGACCCAGGACAGATAAGGGTGGGGGCTAAGAACAGCAAGCAGCAGAAATCTTCCAATTGTATGGGCAGAATTTCCTCCGACTTTTTGTCTTTTTTTTTTTTTGAGACAGAGTCTCTGTCACCCAAACTCGAGTGCAGTGGTGTGATCTCAGCTTCCTGGGTTCAAGAGGTTCTCCTGCCTCCACCTCTACCTCCACCTCCACTTCCCAAATAGCTGAGACTACAGGCTTGCACCACCACATCTGGCTAACTTTTCTTTGTACTTTTAGTAGAGACCAGGTTTTGCCATGCTGGCCAGGCTGGTCTCGAACTCCTGACCTCAGGTGATCCACCCACCTTGGCCTCCCAAAGTGCTGGGATTACAAGTGTGAGCCACCGCGCCTGGCCCCAACTTTCTTCTCCAAATTTTTCTGGTAGTTCTGGTACATATCACCACTTGTCTCCTGGACAACCAAGGCTTCTGTCCAAATGCAGAGACTGGGCTCATCTCGGCATCCTTCTCTAAACAGAGGCCCTCGTGGTTGTTTTCACACCGCGGCCTTATTTCTCTGCTAGTGAAAATGCTCCTACTTCCTACAAAGACAGCCTGTTTCTTCAGCTTCTCTGTGCAGTACGGTAACATCCATGTGAACTAATTAATTCCTTCAAGGCTGGACACAGACACCAGGCAGTCTCACAGCATATTCTGGAATGTTCTGACATGTCTGTGCTGAGAGGCTGACCAGTATGGACTATAGTAAGGCTTCTCCAACACGGGCTTGTGTGACAATCACCTGGCACCTCGTTAAAAGAGTCTTTGGGCCCATCCCCCAAGATTATGACCCAGGAGGCCTGGGGCAGACTGAGAACTGCACTGCTGCTGCTTTTTTAGACGGAGTTTCACTCTTGTTGCCCAGGCTAGAATGCAATGGTGTGATTTCGGCTCACTGCAGCCTCCGCCTCCTGGGTTCAATTGATTCTCTTGCCTCAGCCTCCCGAGTAGCTGGGATTACAGGCGTGAGCCACCGCGCCCAAACCTAATTTTGTATTTTTAGTAGAGATGAGGTTTCTCCATTGTTGGTCAGGCTGGTCTCGAACTCCTGACCTCAGGTGATCCGCCTGCCTGGCCTGAGAATTGCGCTTCTGAGTGCCCAGGAGGTGGCAGGCTGGGCACCTACGCACTGATAGCCTGAACCGTCTCAATGGGCCTCTCACCATCTCCTGCATTGGCTTGATCCAGGCACAAGAATGATAAATGCCCCTCTCCCTTCCTGAGAGAATGCCTGGGGCTCACCACCTCTCTTGACTGGTGGTCCCCACTCCTCTCAAGGTGGTCCTCTCTCTACTCCTCCCTCCCTCCAGGATCTGATCACCTTCCTGTCCCTGGATGCACACCCCTTTGCAATGTGACTGCACCATCTCCCATCCAGAGGTGGAGTCTGTTTCTTCATCCCCTCACCCTGGCCAACTGGATTGAAGCAGAGGCTTGAGAAGTACTTATCTGCTGAGCTTTGGAACCTTAAAACCACCAAGCCCAGCCTGGCTTACTGAAAGATGAGACCATGTGGAGCAGAGATGGGCTGGCCCAGCCCAGGTCCCTGGTCTGCCAACCATCAGAATGTGAGACCATCCTAGATCATCCAGCCCCAGCCCAGCCAGCCCAAAGGAAAACCACCCAACTGACCCACGGAACAGGGAAAAACAATCCAACTTGATAAGCCACTAGGGGCTCACTGGGTGCCAAGCCTCTGTCCTAAGAGCTTTCACATATTAACTCCTTAATCCTCACAATGGTCCTGGAATATAAAATCCATCCTGGGGCCGAGCACGGTGGCTCATGCCTGTAATCCCAGCACTTTGGGAGGCTGAGGCAGGCATATCAAGAGGTCAGGAGATAGAGACCATCCTGGCTAACATGGTAAAACCCCATCTCTACTAAAAATACAAAAAATTAGCTGGACATGGTGGCACGTACCTGTAGTTCCAGCTACTCAGGAGGCTGAGGCAAGACAATCACTTGAACCTGGGAGGCGGAGGTTGCAATGAACCGAGATCGTGCCACTGCACGCTAGCCTGGGTGACAGAGCAAGACTCCATCTCAAAAATAAAGTAAAATAAAATTTATCCTGAACTGCAGTTGACAGATAAGGAAGCAGAGGCACAGATCGGTGACATATTCTGCCAGAACACACAGCTAGTAAGAGGCAGAGTTCAGCTTTGAATCCCAGGGCCACACTCTTACCTACTGTGTCGCACTATCAAAGCCTCCACTCCCAGCCAGCCTGCTAATCCCCTTCCATCTGCTCTCCACAGGCAGTGGGCAGCCAAGGACTGGACAGGGGCAGGGCCCAGTAGCAATGAGACCAAAAGGGCACAGACACAGAACTACGTTCTCAGAGCTGAAGAGGCTTGAGAATCACCTAGTCCACATCGCAGGCCTCACAAATGAGGAAACAGAGACCCAGAGAAGTCTGCCTCTGTCAACGGGTCACTTCCTGGCCAATTCAGAATGAGGCCCCAGGTCTCCCAACCTCCAGGACTCCTACACCACCACCCTCTAGCCATCTCTTTAGCTTTAACATCTTAAAATTTTAAAATATTTTATTTATTTATTTAAAGACAGAGTCTTGCTATGTTGCCCAGGCTGGCCTTGAACTCTGCAGCTTAAAAGATCCTCCTGCCCTCAGCCTCCCAAGTAGGTGGGACTATAGGCACGCACCACTGCACCTGGCTTTGTCTTGACCTTTTGCTACAGAAAACTGAACCCCAGGAAACCCAATGCCCCAGGGACATAAAATACCCACCTTTGGTGTGAGATGCGCCATCCCCAGGGAATACATAGGCATCCTCCAGTTTGGTAATATCAAACAGACAAATGCAGAGTCCCACGTTGTACACGACCTGCATGCATACAAACATACACAGACACACATGTACACACAGACAGAGTGACCACAGGCTCAGCTCCCAGGCAGTCTGAGCCCCTTGCAACCACAAGCAAGCTATGATTATCTCTTTTTTTTTTTAGATGAAAATGAGTCTGTGGAGAGAACCAGGATAAGAAACCTCAGAAGGATGCAGAGCTCTGGAAGGAGCAGGGCCTCGGTGACAAAACAGGTCCAGGTTCCAAGGCCAGCTCCACCATCCACTGTGTGACTGCCAAGGGGGTCACTTCACCGCTCTGAGCCTCAGTCTCCCCATCTGCAAATGTGAAATATCAGGCTGCAGGGTTATAAAATAAAGAGAGATAACAGATGTGAAGCCCCTAGCCTACTGCCTGGCTCACATGCTGGAAACCATCATCAAGGGTCTTTGCTATTACTAGTGAGGACCAGTGACAGGAATGCTGGCTAAACGTGCACTCTCCAACAACCCAAAGCCAATGCCAGAACTCAGTTTTGTGAGCACCAGAACCACAGCTAAACCCCACTGTGCTCACAACATCTCAGACACACAGCCACAGCCACAGGGACTGCAGCTGGCAGAGGGACACATGACCTAGGCCCTGAGAATGGGCAAAAATCCCACAGCCCATCCCCACACCATGGTGATCCAAAGACTAGCTACTCAGTGTCTGCTTACCTGCCACCCATGTCATCACCCCCACTTAGAACCCTTGCAGGAACTGTCCAAAAATTAGCAAGCTCAGAGAGTACAGAGGTTTTTAAAGGGAAAGCACAAGATATATGGAAAGGGGGGAGGTGTGTGAAAGTGGGTGAAAGAGACGCCTCTGGGAGGAGCTGATCCAGGGAGTGCTACATATGGGAGCCACAAGTCCCTTGGCATGGACTGTACGCTTTGAGTGAAGTGTGGGGCCAGCCAAAGCCAGGGGTGATTTTGCACACGGCTTAAGGAGGTTCCCCACAATCTAGGTACTGGAACTCTCCAATGCCAAGCAGCGCCTGAAATACCCACTCCTACTCTGATGGGGGACAGCTTAACCAGTCCAAAGTGAAGGAGTCACAAAAGGAGGAGATGGGAGGAAAGGTGTTGAAAGTAACACCATTGAAATGCATGTTAAGAAATTTTAGGGGCCGGGCGCGGTGGCTCAAGCCTGTAATCCCAGCACTTTGGGAGGCTGAGGCGGGTGGATCACGAGGTCAAGAGATCAAGACCATCCTGATCAACATGGTGAAACCCCGTCTCTACTAAAAATACAAAAAATTAGCTGGGCATGGTGGTGCGTGCCTGTAATCCCAGCTACTCAGGAGGCTGAGGCAGGAGAATTGCCTGAACCCAGGAGGCGGAGGTTGCGGTGAGCCGAGATCACGCCATTGCACTCCAACCTGGGTAACATGAGTGAAACTCCGTCTCACAAAAAAAAAAAAAAAAAAAAAAAGAAATTTTAAGAAGGACTTTGAGAGAGACTATGGTGTGAAACTAACTCCTCAAGGGTTGAGAACTCTTTGTGAATTAGAATGGCCTTCTTCTGGTGTTGGATGGCCAGCTGAAGAACTAGTGGTCACGTGAGGACAGACAAGGAAACAACTAGCTGTCTATTTAAGGTGGTGACCAGGGTCAGAGGACAGCCAGGGCATCCGGACCAATTCCCTTATATCGACTTATGGCTGAATATAATTCAAACCCAACCTGCATGGCTGCAGCCCTGTCTGACAGCTTATTGCACAACACTGGAGCTCGAGCATGACCCCAGCATGAAAGAAAAATCAGCTTTGCCGGGAGCTTCAGAGACAAAGGAAAAGCCACAGGGAAAACAGAGAAAACTGGTTTTGCAGGAATCGCCAGAGGAGACAGAAATGCCCCCAGCCCCTGAGCGGCCAGGCTAGGATGGTGACACACCCCAGGCTACACTCCCAGAGTGGAATCTGAGCCCCTGCCCCAGGAAGCTAGAGAGGAAAGTCAAGGTGATCAAACAGGCCACCACCTCTGCCTCCGCTACCTAGGACTAAGGGGGTAAGGAGAGCAGAGCCCAGGCCAACGCCTCCACCACCTATGACTAGGGGGCAGGGGACAGACAAGCCCCACGCAGGGGGAGACAAAAGAGCTAAGACCCCCCTCCCCCCACCAGCAGCAGAATCAGGAAAGTAGAGAAGCGGCACTGGCCAAGACAGCCCCACCAAAGCCCTGGTGAGGGCCCCCCTGGGGCGGCCACGGGGGTGCCTGCAAGGACCACTAGTGGCCACATGAGGAGGGGCCCTGCCAGCTGCCTATCAGGGGAGGGGCTCAAGAAGGCAAGGTCACAGGCGCACAGAGGCCAGGCTGCTTGAGTGACTGCACCAGGGCTAGAGCCAGACAGTGTGCCTGTGAAGCGCTGTGAAGGGCCGAGACTGAGCATGGAGCAGCACAGCAGAAATGCCCAGCGGACCGCCCCTGCGTGGCAATGCCCACTCACACTGGGTGGGGGGCTAGCCATGGTGGCAAGAGGGGCCAGGACAGCCTGACTAAGCAGCAGCCATAGTTGCAGTAGGACAGTCCAGGGCCACGCACTGGGAACCTTGCAGGTCAGGCAAGGGCAGCACCGCCTACCTGACCACCTGTGCCAAGGAGGCCACCCGTGGGCAAGAAAAGTGTAAGCAGAGGCTACAGCATCCCAGGGCAAGCCCCGCTCTGGCCCCAGTATGTTTAAAAAAAAAAAAAAAAAGTAAAAAGAAAAATCAGAGAGAAAAAGAGTTAAACTGCTGACCCTGAAGGCAAGAGAGAGCCGGCTGTGCAGCTGTGTGTGGGGCAACTGGCTCAAGCAGCTGAGATAAAGTGAACAGTGCAAGAAAAAGCCGCCGAGCTAGTGTAACAGCAAGTGAAACGGCAAATGTGAGGAGTGAAAGGAGGAGGAAGCACAAATGAGATAGAGACCTCAGGAATAAAAGTGAGCCTGGCAATAAAAAATTGAAATGGAAATTACAAAAGCTAAAAGAATTTGAGGGCAAAAATGCCAGTAAACTCATATGAGTGGCTACAAAGGTGTTTCACAATCAGGAAGAGGAGGCTGAGATAAAGGCAAGGTATAAGGCAAAGCAAAAGCGGACTTACTAGCAGCTAGCTGCCTTAGTTAAGAGAGAAGCCTGGGCGAGGTGGCTCATGCCTGTAATCCCAGCACCGTGGAAGGCCAAGGCAGACAGGTCACCTGAGGTCGGCAGTTTGAGACCAGCCTGACCAATATGGAGAAACTCCATCTCTACTAAAAATACAAATTAACTGGGCATAATGGTGCATGCCTGTAATCCCAGCTACTTGGGAGGCTGAGGCAGGAGAATTACCTGAACCCAGGAGGCAGAGGTTGCGGTGAGCCAAAATTGCGCCACTGCACTCCAGCCTGAGCAACTAGAGCGAAACTCCATCTCCAAAAAAAAAAAAAAAAGAGGAAGTGGGGTATGAGAGGGCATGGAGGACGACGTGGAAGAAGGTGAGAAAGAGGTATGGCTAGACGGGAGTCTGAAACCCAGCCCAGACTAGAGAGAAATAAATGTGTGATGTGCAAAGAGGAAGGACACTGAAAGGATGAGGGCCCTGAAAGGCCAGTCTACAAAAATCAGGTGCCCCACAGAGCCACCAGTTTTATCCCCATGTAATATCTGGGCCAGCGGCAGCAGCAGCAGCAAGCCAGCAGGCCCCAAATAATCAGGATACAGCCTTAATTGCTATGGCTGGGGTGGACAGCTATGAATTCTGAAACAGACCAGGCTCCATTTCTCTAGGTCCCTAGGAGCCTATGGTGAGGGTTAAGGTGGGGGGCCAACAAATAGATTTCATGGTAGATACAGTGCTGAGCATTCGGTGGTAACAGAACCAGTGGGGCCGCTGTCTAAAACTTATACTACAGTTACTGGAGCTACAGGAGTATCAGAAAAAAAGACCATTTTTTCAGTTAAAAAAATGTGTCGGCCAGGCGCAGTGGCTCAAGCCTGTAATCCCAGCACTTTGGGAGGCCGAGGCAGGTGGATCACGAGGTCAAGGGATCGAGACCATCCTGGTCAACATGGTGAAACCCCGTCTCTACTAAAAATACAAAAAATTAGCTGGGCATGGCGGCGCATGCCTGTAATCCCAGCTACTCAGGAGGCTGAGGCAGGAGAATTGCCTGAACCCAGGAGGCGGAGGTTGCGGTGAGCCGAGATCGCGCCATTGCACTCCAGCCTGGAGCCTGGCCAGCATGGCGAAACCACAACAAAAAAAAAAATACAAAAACTAGCTGGGTGTGGTGGCGGGCACCTGCAGTCCCACCTACTCAAGAGGCTGAGGCAGGAGAACCGCTTGAACCCAGGAGGCAGACCATCCTGGTCAACACGGTGAAACCCCGTCTCTACTAAAAATACAAAAAATTAGCTGGGCATGGTGGTGCGTGCCTGTAATCCCAGCTACTCAGGAGGCTGAGGCAGGAGAATTGCCTGAACCCAGGAGGCGGAGGTTGCGGTGAGCCAAGATCGCGCCATTGCACTCCAGCCTGGGTAACAAGAGCGAAACTCCG
>NW_022437106.1:2336377-2367281 GCF_009761245.1 Sapajus apella
TTTTTTATCTTCCCAGCTATCCTGTTCCTTTGTTGGGGAGGGATCTGCTCCAAAAACTACAAGAACAAATTTTTTTTCTTGTTTTCTTTGAGATGGAGTCTTGCTCTGCCATCCAGGCTGGAGTGCAGTGGCACAATCTTGGCTCACTGCAACCTTCGCCTCCTTGGTTTGAGCAATTCTCCTGCCTCAGCCTCCCAAGTAGCTGGGATTATAGGCACATGCCACCACACCCAGCTAATTTTTGTATTTTTAGTAGAGATGGGGTTTCACTAGGTTGGCCAGGCTGGTCTTGAACTCCTGACCTTATAATCCACCTGCCTTGGCCTCCCGAGTGCTTGGATTACAGGCGTGAGCCACCACACCTGGCCACAAATTTCTTTTTCTTTCTTTCTTTTGAGACAGAGTTTCGCTCTTGTTGCCCAGGCTGGAGTGCAATGGCGCGATCTCGGCTCACCACAACCTCCGCCTCCTGGGTTCAGGCAATTCTCCTGCCTCAGCCTCCTGAGTAGCTGGGATTACAGGCACGCACCACCATGCCCAGCTAATGTTTTGTATTTTTAGTAGAGACGGGGTTTCACCATGTTGACCAGGATGGTCTCGATCTCTTGACCTCATGATCCACCCGCCTCGGCCTCCCAAAGTGCTGGGATTACAGGCTTGAGCCACCGCGCCCGGCCACAAATTTCTTTTAAGCCTGAAGGGAACATGACTTTAAATTTTATGCAACCAAAGGCTATGGTATTAGCCCTCACAGTACCACGAGCCAAAGAGTGGCAATCACTTGCTAAGGATATGGAGGGACATATAAAGCAAACTTGGAGGCCAATGAAGGCAGTTATATTTTAAGAATTAATTAGTAAATTCCCAGATGTATGAGCTGAAAACAATCCACCTGGGCTAGCCATAAATCATACTCCGGTGGTAGAAGAACTAAAAGGGGGAGCCACCCCGGCTACATCAGTATCCCATACCACAGGAGGCTGTTTTAGGCATAAAAAAGCATTTAGAATGACTTGAAAAGCACAGCATTCTAATGCCATGCCAGTCACCCTGGAACACCCCACTCTTACCGGTAAAGAAACTGCTGCCTAGTAATAAATTGTACCATACGTGTGACAATTATAGGCCAGTGCAGGACCTCCGAGCTGTAACCCAAGCAACAGCAATGGTCCACCCAGTAGTTCCAAACCCATACACTCTGCTCTCCCCAATTGCCTCCAATGCAGCATGGTTCACTGTTTAAAAGAATGCTTTCTTCTGTCTGCACCTCATACCAGTCAACCCATCTTTGTTCTTCAATGGGGAAATCTCCAGTATACCTGGACCAGGCTTCCCCAAGGGTTCAAAAAATCCCCCACGATTTTCAGTGAGGCCCTAGCATCAGACCTTAATCCTTACACCCCACCAAATAAAGACCGTGTCCCCTTCTGCAATATCTAAATAACCTTCTCCTAGCAGTACCCACTACCAAAGACTGCCACAAAGGACCCCTTCATCTGGAGGCCTGAGCAACAGAAAGCACTTAAGGCAATCAAGAAGGCATTTAATACAATATAGTTGAGGCACCTGCTTTAGAACTGCCAGACATAACTAAACCCCTTCTCCTGTATGTTCACGAATGGAGAGAACAGCTATCGGGGTTTTAACCCAGGTTTTAGGATGATGACATCACCCAATAGCCTACCTATCTAAGCAACTGACCTCAGTGGCTCTGGGATGGCCATCCTGCTTCAAGGCTCTTGCCGCTACAGCCATGCTCATACAGGAAGCTAATACACTAACTCTGGGGCAGCAGTTAACTGCACAGGTGCCACACTCTGTCCTAACACTAATGAATCAAAGAGGGTGACATTGGTTGTCAAATCCTTAAATAACCCAATACCAGGAACTTTTATGTGAAAACCCCCGCATAACCTTAGAAACTATAAACACTCAACTCTGCTACCCTGCTCCCACTGGAGTCAAGAGCTCCCCTACATAACTGTATAAAAACAGTAAAGTATTCTCAAGTAGAAGGGAACTTACAGTTCGACCACTCCAAAATCAAATGTCAACTACTTTACAGATGGTAGCAGCGTCAGACAGGCAGGATATGCTGTTGTAACTCTAAATTCAGTGGTAAAGGCCCAAAGCCTGCCAACAGGAACCTCCACTCAAAGAGTAGAGCTAATAGCTAGAGCTTTAACATGGGCATTGCTGTTAGCAAAGGATAAAGGAGCCACTATATATACTGATTCAAAGCATGCCTTTGCTATGCTACATGTACATGGGAGCATATATAAGGAAAAAGGACTCCTAACTGCTCAAGGAACAAGTGAAAAGTACCCAGAATAAATCCTATAGCTTTTAGTTGCAGTACGGGGACCTAAGAAAAAAGCTGTTACACATTGCCAAGGCCATCAAAAAGGTGGGACCCCAGAGGCAAGAGGAAACAGAAAAGCAAATGCAGAAACGAGGTGTGCAGCAATAAATACCCTGCCTTCCAGCACAGCAGCTAGGAAGGCAGCATGTGCCGAGCCCATCCTCCCAGAACCCTTGCCTAAAGAGAAGCCAAATTACTCCCCAAGTGAGAGGGCCTGGTTTGCTCAGGAGAATGGAGCTTATACTAAAAAAGGCTGGTAGAGGTTCTCAGAGAGAAAATTAGCTATTCCTGAGGTAACAGCCCCCAGGTTTGTAAAACAGTTCCACCAAGGAACTCATATGAGGAAACAGCACTAGAAACACCAGAGTGGGGTGCCACTTCTATGTGCCACGGCTCAGTGTCACCTCCTGAGCCATCTGTAAACAACACTTAACCTGAGCTCAGAACAATCCACAGCAAGGGCCAACCCAGACCCCAGGAATTCAAGGAACAAGGGCAGTAACTTGTGAAAACTTACTTGTAGATTTTACCGAATTGCCTCAAGCAGGAAGCTATCGGTATATGTTGGTATTTGTACTTGCTCCAGGTGGGTTAAAGCATTCCCCACTTGAACTGAAAAGGCCAGAAAGGTAACCAGGGCCTTATTAACAATATTACCCCCAGGTCTGAGCTGCCGCTAACTCTAGGTTCTAACAATGAACCGGCATTTATAGCTGAGATTGTTCAAAATCTCTCTCAACTGTTAAAAATAAATTAAAAATTACGCCGGGCGCGGTGGCTCAAGCCTGTAATCCCAGCACTTTGGGAGGCCGAGGCGGGTGGATCACGAGGTCAAGAGATCGAGACCATCCTGGTCAACATGGTGAAACCCCGTCTCTACTAAAAATACAAAAACATTAGCTGGGCATGGTGGCGCGTGCCTGTAATCCCAGCCACTGAGGAGGTTGAGGCAGGAGAATTGCCTGAACCCAGGAGGTGGAGGTTGCGGTGAGCCGAGATCGTGCCATTGCACTCCAGCCTGGGTAACAAGAGTGAAACTCTGTCTCAAAAAAAATAAATAAAATTAAATTAAATTAAAAATTACATACTGCCTACTGTCCCCAGAGTTCAGGGAAGGTAGAGCAAATGAACCGGACACTAAAACAATTGCTAATGAAGTTCTGTCAGGATGGCCAGGCACGGTGACTCATGCCTATAATCCCAGCACTTTGGGAGGCCGAGGCAAGCGGATCACCTGAGGTCGGGAGTCCAAGACCAGCCTGACCAACATGCAGAAACCCCGTCTCTACTAAAAATACAAAATTAGCTAGGTGTGGTGGCGCATGCCTGTCATCCCAACTACTCAGGAGGCTGACGCAGGAGAATGGCTTAAACCCGGGAGGTGGAGGTTGCAGTGAGCCCAGATTGTGACATTGCACTCCAGCCTGGGCAACAAGAGTAAAACTCCATCTCAAGAAAAAAAAAAAAAAATCTGTCAGGCAACCCACTTACAGCGGGATCAAGTCTTGCCCGTGGTCCTCCTCCAAGTCAAATCCACCCCAACCAAACAGACCAGGTTTCTCCTTTTAAGGTTTTGTTTGGGAGACCACCCCCTTCTAACACAGATAAAAACGAGCTTAATAAAAAAGATAAACATTAAAAAAAATGCAGGCCCTAGGTAAAGTCTTGGAGCAAGTACAAAGCTGGGTACAGAAAAAAACACCTGTAAGTTTAACAACTCCAATCCATTAATTTAAACTGGGATACTCTAAGAAGTGGCACCTAGGCCAGGCATGGTGGCTCATGCCTATAATCCCAGCATTCTGAGAGGCCAAGGCGGGCGGATCACCTGAGGTCAGGAGTTCGAGACCAGCCTGACCAACATGGAGAAACCCCATCTCTACTAAAAATACAAAATTAGTTGGGCACAGTGGTGCATGACTGTAATCCCAGCTACTCAGGAGGCTGAGACAGAACTGCTTGAACCTGTGAGGCGGAGGATGGGTAAGGGGAGATCACCCCATTGCACTCCAGCCTGGGCAACAAGAGCAAAACTCCACCTCAAAAATAAATAAATAAATAAAAAGAAATGGAACCCAACCACAACCACATTGGGCCCTACATGGGATGACCCTTTCATTGTAATCTTATCCACCCCTACCGCTGTTAAAATTGCTAAAGTTGTTCCCTGGATTCATCACAGCTGGTTAAAGCCAGCAGCCCAAAACAAGTGAAAGAGTCAGCCAGATCCAAGCAACCTACCAGGCTAACCTTGAGACATGTCATCAACAAGGACAAGGACCAGGACCAGCCCAGTCCAGTCCCAGACGCAGACAACCCTGAGAAGTCGTCACGCCCTGCTCTAGTCACACAACCAGAAGCTGACTAGTCAATGCACGGCCGAAGCTTGAGGAATCTCCACCGGATAAGTAAACGTAAACTAAAATCTTAAGCAAAATCTTAAGCCCTGTTGTTACTTTAGTAATATTAACTATCCTGTTACTGCCTTGTCATTGCTGCAAAGCTTTGCTCCCAGGAAAAAGCACTCCTTGTCCAGTCTTAGTGTAAAAATGTGGCCTTTCATTTTGCTCATGTTAGCCCTTGTGGCAAATCTAGGAAGGGGGGAAGTCCTAAATGGGTGTCCTATGTGCACCCATACTACATGGATAGGGAATACACAAGTTAAAACTTTACTATACCAAACACATTATGAGTGTTTAGGAGCTTCCCTAGGAACTTGCATATATAATCAAACTACCTATTCAATTTGTAATCCAACCATCCTTATGTGTGCTATGATCCCAAACTTTTCCTTGTGGCATGGTTTAAGCTCCATAAAAGAACAGGAGAAAGAACCCTTTACAACCTAACTCAAGCACCCACTTCTCATGAAGGAAATGTGTCCTTATATTTAAATGCCTGTCAGGTAGTAAAAATACTTTATCCACAGATAAAGACTAATACCTCAACTCTGATGTCCTACAGGGCTGTGTGGCCTGGCCCCCACCCACCTTTCCAGTCCACCCTCCTCCCCTCTGCCCAAGCCACACCAGCCTCCTCCACACCATGGTGGAGTGTTATATCCCTTCTTTTTTTTTTTTTGAGACAGAGTTTCACTCTTGTTGCCCAGGCTGGAGTGCAATGGCAGGATTTCAACTCCCTGCAACCTCTGCCTCCCAGGTTCAAGTGATTATCCTGCCTCAGCCTCCTGAGTAGCTGGAATTACAGGCGTGCATCACCACGCCTGGCTAATTTTTGCATTTTTAGTAGAGACGGAGTTTCACTGTGTTGGACAGGCTGGTCTCGAGCTACTGACCTCAGGTGATTCACCTGCCTCAGCCTCTCCAAGTGCTGGGATTACAGGTGTGCACCACTGCACCCAGCCTGTACCGCTTCTTCACAGGGCCTTTGCACAGGCCAGTTCCTGTCTTCGGGGCTCTTCTCTCCACCCAGCGCCCTCCCATCTCAAAAAGGAATCCTCTGGTTGGCTCCACCTCACCATCAGATCTCAGCTCCGGCCCCACCTCCTCAATAAAGCTGCAGGCCCCCTCATTCCAGGTGACGCTCCTTTGTTCCACGGGTGTGTGAGCACCTGTCCCTAATAGCAATTACCTCAAGTTGTCACCACACACTCAACTGTGGACCCCTCTCATTCATGTCTGCTTTTCCCACCACACTATAGTACAGAGCCTTGTCTGTTCCATTCATTCCACCAACAGACAAATGGCCAGGCATGGTGGCTCACGCCTGTAATCCCAGCACTTTGGGAGGCCGAGGCAGGTGGATCACCTGAGGTCAGGAGTTCAATAGTAGCCTGACCAACATGGTGAACCCTGTCTCTACTAAAAACACAAAAATTAGCTGGGTGTAGTAACACGTGCCTGTAATCCCAGCTACTTGGGAGGCTGAAGCAGGAGAATTACTTGAACCTGGGAGGCTGAGATTGCAGTGAGCCGAGATCGCACCGTTGCACTCCAGCCTGTGTGACAGAGCGAGACTCTCATCCCAAAAAAACACAAAACCAGAAAATTATGGAACATCTACTCCCACCAGACTCTGGCTAAATTAGGGGATACTGCAGGCAAGAAGACAGATAAGGTCCCTGCTCTCATGGAGTGGGAAAGGGAAAAGTCTAAGGAGGAAAGAGAGTGCTGTGACAAAGAATAACTGGAAAGGGAGGGCTGCCAGAGAAACAGCAGTGGGAAGACCTCTCCGCTGGCACTAAGGCACACAGACAGGCATGGCGCAGAGAAGGTGCGCAAATATTGGCTGCTGGAATGAAGGGATGAACCTCCTGATAGTTAACCCCGTACTACTAGAACTGTCCATCTTCACAAAAACAATGCAAGGCTGAAAAGACAGCAACATTTTATCCTCATTTTACAAATGGAAACTGAGGTCCAGAGGGAGTCGGTAACTTGCCTGCAATTGCAAAGTAATTTGGAATTGTGGAATCTAACACTTCTAGTTACAACTCCCTTTTTCAAGCCCATTTTCTTTTGATCCCCTTCAACATCCCGTTTCACAGTGAAGAAAAGTTCTGACACATTAAGCTGCCTGCCCACGGCCAGGGCTTGGCATGACCGAGGCCAGGCCCGCGGCCCGTGGGCGGCGCTGGCTCCCCCGCGCCCAGGCCTGCCCGCGAGTCGCGGGCCCAGTACCTTGTTGGCCAACTTCTTGTTCAGCTCCTCGGCAATGGAGTCGTTGAGCTTCCTCTCAAACTGCCACGGGGGTATCCGCACTGTGTCCACCATCTCCACCAGGACGAACATCCCGGCCTGCGCTGGGGGCTCTGGGAATGGGAGGGTCAGTCACGCACCAGGGCCAGGGGCAGGGATGATCCCTTAGGCTCTCGGTCCCGTCCCGGTAGCTGAGGCCCCCAGAGAGGCGGTGAGGCTGCACGGGTCTCGGGTGCCCAGTGCGGGCCATGCTCCGCTACTACAACGGGAGGAAACTGAGGCCAGAGGGAGTCGCCCTTCGTCCAGAACTCCGGGTGCGCGCCCCCGCCCGCGCCTCACGACCCCGCCACGCCACGCCAGTCCCAGCACCCGCGCCATTCGCCGCCGCACGCACCACGCACCACGCACCACGCACCACGCACCACGCACCACGCACCACGCACCACGCACCACGCACCACGCACCACGCACCACGCACACAGCCGTCCCCGGCTTGCTCTACTTCAGGTGAGATTCCGAATCCGTCGCTTCCGGAGAACCCACCAATAAGAAGCCTCTGTCCGCCCCCGGGGCGGAACCAGACTGCTTGTCGCTCCGGCGCCGCGTGGGGCGGAAAGAGGGCGGGGAGAGGGCGGGGAGAGGGCGGGGAGGGGGCGGGGCCTCCGTTCACCGGCGCAGAGCGGTTCCCCAGTCCCCGACAGAGCTTTCTGGTTGCCAGGCGACCTCGGTGCAATCCAGTCCTGTCATCGCTCTCCTGGCCTGTGTTTTTTTTTTTTTTTTGAGATGGAGTTTCACTCATGTTACCCAGGCTGGAGTGCAATGGCGCGATCTCGGCTCACTGCAACCTCCGCCTCCTGGGTTCAGACAATTCTCCTGCCTCAGCCTCCTGAGTAGCTGGGATTACAGGCACGCACCACCATGCCCAGCTAATTTTTTGTATTTTTGGTAGAGACGGGGTTTCACCATGTTGACCAGTATGGTCTCGATCTCTTGACCTTGTGATCCACCCACCTTGGCCTCCCAAAGTGCTGGGATTACAGGCTTGAGCCACCGTGCCCGCCTGGCCTGTGTTTTACCCGCCTTGCTGTTCTCTGCACAGCAGCCAGAGTGATCCTTTGGAGACGCAAACATATATTACCACATCTTTTAAGTAAAAAAAAAAAAAAAAAACCCGCAAACATAATATGCTTAACACCCGTAAGTGCTAAAGAGGCAAGGAAAGCCGGGCGCGGTGGCTCACGCCTGTAATCCCAGCACTTTGGGAGGCCGAGGCGGGCGGATCACGAGGTCAAGAGATCGAAACCATCCTGGCCAACATGGTGAAACCCCGTCTCTACTAAAATACAAAAATTAGCTGGGCATGGTGGCACGCGCCTGTAGTTCCAGCTACTTGGGAGGCTGAGGCAGGAGAATTGCTTGAACCCAGGAGGCGGAGGTTGCAGTCAGCCGAGATTGTACCTCTGCGCTCCAGCCTGGTGCCTGGCAACAGAGCAAGACTCTGTCTCAAAAAAAAAAAAAAAAGAGAAAGACAAGGAAAATTGATGGTAAAGGGTCACTAGGGACTTTTTTTTTTTTTTAAGATGAGGTTTCACCATGATGGCCAGGCTGGTCTTGAACTCATGACCTCAGGTGATCCACCCACCTTGGCCTCCCAAAGTGCTAGGATTACAGGCGTGAGCCACGGCACCCAGCCCACTAGGGACTTTTCTCGGTGATGGAAATGTTCTGTATCTTCTTTTAGGTGGTATAACATTGACATATATAATTGTCCAAACTAATTGAGCTTAACACTTAAGATTTTTGCATTTATTGGTGGACATTATCTCCCAATTTAAAAGCGATAATAAATTGGAGCAAAAAACACAACCCATTGAACTTAGAATACTAAATTCCAAGCCGGGCATGAAGGTGCACATCTGTAGTTCCAGCTACTCTGAAGCCTGAGACAAGAGAATCGTTTGAGTCCAGGAGTTCCAGGCTGCATTGATGCAGTGAGCTACAATCATGCCACTGCACTCTAGCATGGGCAACAGTCACAACCCATCTCTAAACGAAAAAACAGAAAAAAGGAAAGGAAGAAGAAGGAGAGGAACAAGAGGAAGGAGAGGAAGAAGAGGAAGGAAAGGAAGGAGAGGAAGAAGAGGAGGAAGGAAAGGAAGGAGAAGAAGAAGAGGAGGAAGGAAAGGAAGGAGAAGAAGAAGAGGAAGGAAAGGAAGGAGAGGAAGAAGAGGAAGGAAAGGAAGGAGAGGAAGAAGAGGAGGGAAAGGAAGGAGAAGAAGAAGAAGGTCCAAAACCTTCATGGTAGCTCACATGGCCTTTTAAGATCTGACCATACCCACCCCTACAGCCCCATCTTGCTATCTCTCCCCGACATTCCAGTTTCATTCGTCTTCACGTGATAGTTATCATGTGCTAAGAGAATTGTAACTTGCCCAAGATCACGTGTTGAGAAGTGGTAGAGGTGGGCCCATGAACCTCATTATCCTGCCTCTAAAAATTGGTGGGGTGTAGATGTATACTGTAGTGTGTTTTAACCCAAATAACAATTTAGGCACTTACAAAAGATCCTTAGGGTAAATAACAGAGGCACTCAGAAGTGTATGGTGCCTTAATTTGCTGATTTAACAAGCATAGTGATCTCTCAATGACACTGGCTGCAGTGATGCTAAATGTGGCCTTCCATGCATCTGTGTTTTTATTTTTAGGTCTGCTTCTACAGGATTTGAGCTACTTGAGGACAGGAGCAAATGCTACTTCAGCACTTTATTCCCACAATCCCCTAACACATTCCTAGGAAGTATTCAGTAAAGGTGTTTAGGAGACTAATATTAATTCTTTCTCTCAAATGCTTCCTCTTTATTCCATTCCCCCTACTATTGCTTTGGTTCAGGCCTTTTTGGTTAGTTTGCTTTTTTGAGACGGAATCTTGCTCTGTCCCCAGGCTGGAGTGCAGTGGCACAATCTTTGCTCACTGCAATCTCTGCCTCCCAGCTTCAAGCAATTCTTCTGCCTCAGCCTCCTGAGTAGCTGGCATTACAGGTGTGTGCCACCACACCCGGCAAATTTTTGTATTTTTAGTAGAGACAGGGTTTCACCATGTTGGCCAGGCTTGTATTGAACTCCTGACCTCATGATCCGACCACCTCTGCCTCCCAAAGTGCCGGGATTACAATCATGAGACACCACAGCTCACCAGTGCAGGCCTTTTCATTGCTCCCCTGGAGCTTAGCCACATATCCTGCCCCTGGCCTTAGTCTCTCCTGGAAATGACACCAACACTGTCACAAAAGCCTTCCCTTCATGAGTCCCCTTTGTCCACACAGAAAGGCCTAAATTGAACCCAGCCTTCTTCTTCAGACCCGCCTCCCTTCTGTACTACAGGCACTGGGACTCCCCAGCACCTTGGGTGGAGCAAGCCCTTCTACAGTCTCAATCATGTCTTCTTTACCTGGAAAACCCCTACTCATCTGTTAGAACCTGATATAGTTTGGTTATTTGTTGCTACCCAAATCTCATGTTGAATTGTGATCCCCAATGCTGGGGCTTGGGGCCTGGAGGGAGGTTTGGATCATGGGGGCAGATCCCTCATGCCTTGCTGTCTTTGTGATAGTGAGTTCACATGAGATCTCGTCATTTATTTTTTAATATTTTATTTTATTTTAGAGACAGTCTTGCTCTGTCGCCCAGACTAGAGTTCAGTGGCGTGATCTCATCTCAATGCAACATCCGCCTCCCGGGTTCAAGCAGTTCTCCTGCCTCAGCCTCCCGAGTAGCTGGCTCTATAGGTCCCCACCATCACGCCCAGCTAATTTTTGTATTTTTAGTAGAGACAGGGTTTCACCATCTTGGCCAGGCTGGTCTACGAACTCCTGACCTTGTGATCTCTCCATCTCGGCCTCCCAAAGCACTGGGATTAACAGGTGTGAGCCACCACGCCCAGCTCGGGAAAGGGTGTCTGAAAGAGGAGGGAGTAAGTTTCTGGGACAAATACTGCCGCTGAGGACAGAATTACCACTGATTTAGCAACACGGAGTCCATTAATGACCCTGAGGAAACATCTTCCCCAGAGCAGCAGGGGCAGAACCCTGGCTGGAGCAGGTCAGAGAGAGGAGAAGAAAGGTTCAGATGGAACGCAGCAAGTACAGACAACTGTTTCAGGCAGTTTTGCTGGTAAAGGGAGCAGAAAAATGGAGCATTCACCAGAGGAGAAAGGGGCCAAGAAAGGGGGCCAAGATAAGCTTTTTTTTTTTTTCAAGATGTGAAAAAAATATTAATTGCTTTTAAAATTTTGCTTTATTCATTTTTCACAGGTAATATATTCCCATGATCCCACACAAAGAAGATCCCCGGCTGGGCACAGTGGCTTACGCCTGTAATGCCAACACTTTGGGAGGCCGAGGAGGGAAGATTACTTGAGCCCAGGAGTTCGAGGCCAGCGTGGGCAACATAGTGAAACCCCATTTCTACAAAAATAAAAAAGCTAGCCGGGTGTGGTGGTATGTGCCTATAAGACACAGCTACAGGCATGCAGGAGGCTAAGGCTGGAGGATTGCTTGAGCCCAGGAGTTCAAGGCTGCAGTGAGCTATGATTGCACTGCTGCACTCCAGCCTGGAAGTGCAGAGGGAGACCTTGTCTTTCTCTCTCTCTCTTTTAAATTTTATTTATTTTTATTTTTTTTATTTTTTTTGAGACAGAGTTTTGCCTCTTGTTGCCTAGGCTGGAGTGCAAATGGCATGATCTCAGCTTATTGTAACCTCTGCCTCCTAGGTTCAAGTGATTCTCCTGCCTCAGCCTCCCAAGTAGCTGGGATTACAGGCATCTGCCACCACGCCTGGCTAATTTTTTTGTATTTTTAGTAGAGATGGGGTTTCACCATGTTGTCCAGGCTTGTCTCCAACTGACTTCAGGTAATCCACCTGCCTTGGCCTCCAAAAGTGCTGGGGTTACAGGCAGGAGCCACTGCGCCTGGCCAAGACCTTGTCTCTTAAAAAAAAAATCCAGCCGGGCGCGGTGGCTCACGCCTGTAATCCCAGTACTTTGGGAGGCCGAGGCGGGTGGATCACGAGGTCAAGAGATCAAGACCATCCTGGTCAATATGGTGAAACCCCGTCTCTACTAAAAATACAAAAAATTAGCTGGGCATGGTGGCACGTGCCTGTAATCCCAGCTACTCAGGAGGCTGAGGCAGGAGAATTGCCTGAACCCAGGAGGCGGAGGTTGCGGTGAGCCGAGATCGCGCCATTGCACTCCAGCCTGGGCAACAAGAGCGAAACTCCGTCTCAAAAAAAAAAAAAAAAAAAAAATACAAAGTGCATTTGGGAAAAAATTCTCTTCCCTCCCATTGCCCCTTACCCCCCATCAGCTGTTCATTTCTTACTCCGGAGACAACCAGTGTAATCCATTTCTTATAAACCCTCCAGAGCTATTTTCTGCATAAAAGAGCACTAGACAATTATTTTTCTCCCTTTTTTACACAAATGGTAACATCCCATTACACCATTACACATTGCTCTGCACCTTTTATTTTTGGATTTAACAATAAATCCTAAATATCATTCTATATCAATACACAAAGGATATTCTCATTCTTTTTTATGGCTTCATATTTTTCTGGCAGGTGATGTACCATGTGTTTTTTTAGCCAGTGCTCTGCTGATGGACAGTCATTTGAGATGGGTTCTATTGCTGTTTCCCTTTACAGAGAGGCACTGAGAGGGTCACGGGCATCCCTGCAGGTGCTCAGCTTGTGTGCTGTGGCATGGAAACGCTATGCTCCTAGTCATCTCGAGTGACTCTTTTTTTCCTGCCTTGTTGAGTTTCCAGCCCTATTTCTGCCTCACTTCTATACCTTCAGCAATTCTTTCATAATTCTTTTGTTCATTCAAATACCATGTAAAAGTAACCTGGGAAGGCTGGGTGCGGTGGCTCACGCCTGTAATCCTAGCACTTTGGGAGGCCGAGGTGGGTGGATCACCTGAGGTCAGGAGTTCATGCCTGGGCAACAGAGGGAGGCTCCATCTCAAAAAAAAAAAAGCAAACAAACAAAACCAGACACCCTTTCCCCCAAGGCCCAGCCACATTCTCTATCCACCTCACAGACTCCTCTTTCAATCTCTCAGTCCCGGTGGGCCTCAGGCTCACTTTCTGCCCTGGGTACACTCCTGCAGGTACCATGCCTCTGCGCAGCACTTGCCGCTCGCGGCTCCACTCCTCCCAGCCAGCCTAGCCTCTCTCCCTGAGCACAGACTCCACAGCTCCATCTGGTCACTTGAGTTTAACATGGTCACAATGGGACTCCTGGCTGGCCCTCCCCACAAACCTGCTCCTATCCATCTTCCATCTTTTTTTTTTTTTTTTTTTTGACACAATGTCTGTCGCCCAGGCTGGAGTGTAGTATGGAGATCACAGCTCACTGCAGCCTCTACCTCCCAGGCTCAAGTGATCCTCCCACTTCAGCCTCTCTAATAGCTGAGACTACAGGCACACACCACCACCCTCAGCTAGGATTTTTGTATTTTTAAAATTTATTATTTATTTATTTATTTATTTTTGAGATGGAGTTCGTTCTTGTTCTCAAGTACGGTGGTGCGATCTAGGCTCACTGCAACCTCCGCCTCCAGGGTTCCAGTGATTCTCCTGCCTCAACCTCCAAAGTAGCTGGGACTACAGGCATGTGCCACCACACCGGGCTAATTTTTTGTATTTTTAGTAGACACAGGTTTTCACCATTTCAGTCAGGCTGTTCTCGAACTCCTGACCTCAGGTGATCTGCCCACCTCAGCCCCACCAAAGTGCTGAGATTACAGGTTTGAGCCACCATGCTCAGCCTAATTTTTTTTTTTAATTTTTTTTCTTTTTTCTTTTTTTAAAATTTTTTTTCTTTTTTTCGAAGATGGGGTTTCACCATGATGGCCAGGCTGGTCTTGAACTCCTGACCTAAGGTGATCCACCCACCTCGGCCTCCCAAAGTGTTAGGATTACAGGCGTGAGCCACTGCGCCCAGCCAATTTTTGTAATTTTTTTTAGAGATGGGGTCTTGCCATGTTGCCCAAGCTGGTCTTGAACTCCTGAGCTCAAGCAATCCTCCTGCCTCAGACTCCCAAATTGCTGGGATTATAGGTGTGACCCACTGCACCCAGCCTCTTCCTGTCTTAGAAAATGACTTCTCCTGGCCGGGCGCAGTGGCTCACACCTGTAATCCCAGCACTTTGGGAGGGCAAGGAGGGCAGATCACGAGGTCAAGAAAGCAAGACCATCCTGGCCAACATGGTGAAACCCCATCTCTACTAAAAAAAAATACAAAAATTAGCTGGGCATGGTGGTACGTGCCTGTAGTCCCAGCTACTCGGGAGGCGGAGGCAGTAGGATCACTTGAACCCGGGAGGCGCAGGTTGCTATGAGCAGAGATCGTGCCACTGCACTCCAGCCTGGCAACAGAGCGAGACTTCATCTCAAAAAAAAAAAAAGAAAAAAGAAAATGACTTCTCCACTCTTTGATGCTCAAGTTCCAGCCTCAGAATCATCCTCCACTCTGTCTCTCACACCCCATGTGTGAATCCCTGAGCAAATCCTGTTGCTGCTGTCTCCGAAACGCCTCCAGAATCCGACCTCTCTCCATCACCTCCACAGCCACCCTCACTCCTCCCTGGGCCATCGCAGCACCCGCAATACAGGTTTCCAGGCTCCTGCCCGAATGCCCCACTGTCCACAGGCAACACAGAAGCCAGAGAGATGCTGTTTCAGTGTCAGTCAGGAATTTTCTCTCTTCCCCTGCAGACCCTGCAACACCCCATCTCCCTAGAGGAAAGAGTCCGGGCCTTCGGATGGCCTCCACAGCCCTCGGGGTCCCCCTGCCCCAGGGCTCCTCCAACTTCATGTCCCACTCCTCCACCTGGTGGCTGTTTCTCAGACACCCCAGCCACACCCCCACTCAGGTCCTCCACCTGTGCTGCTTCCTCTCCCTGAACACCCTTCCTCTCACCTCCTCCAGCTCCTTGCTCTAATGACACCTTGGTGAGGCTTGCCCTGGCCCCCTGTTTTATTTTTGTTTATTTATTTTGTAGAGACAAATTCTCAGTATGTTGCTCAGGCTGGTCTTAAACTCCTGAGCACAAGGGATCCTCCTGCCTCAGCCTCCCAAAGTGCCAGGATTAAAGGCATGAGCCACCAAACCCAGCCCTGACCCCCTGTTTTAAACAGCAAACCATCCACCACCATCCCCACAATTCCCTGTTTAAGTTTCCCCTAGCATTCCTAGTCCTCCAACATGACATTATTTATTTATTAAGCTGTGTTTGTTTGTTGGGCTTTTTTTTTTTTTTTTTTTTTTGACAGGTTGCCCAGCAGGAGTGCAGTGGCACAATCATAGTTCACAGTGACCTTGAACTCCTAGGCTCAAGGAATCCTCCTGCCTCAACCTCCCCAGTAGCTGAAACTACAGGCACTTGTCACCATGCCTAACTACTTTTTTATTAATTTTTGAGACAGAGTCTTGCCCTGTCACCCAGGCTGGAGTGCAGTGGCATGATCCCCACTTATTTCAACCTCTGCCTCCCAGGTTCAAGTGATTCTCGTGCCCCGGCCACCCGAGTAGCTGGGATTACAGGCATGCACCACCATACCCAGCACATTTTTTGTATTTTTAGTAGAGATGAGGTTTCACTATGTTGTCCACACTAGTCTCAAACTCCTCCCCTCAAATGATCCACCCACTTTGGCTTCCGAAAGTGCTAGGATTACAGGCATGAGCCACCATGCCTGACCTGCAACTAATTTTTTATACATTTTTTTGTAGATATGAGTGGGGTCCCACTTTGTTGCCCCAGATGGTCTTGATCTCCTAGCCTCAAAGCAGCTTTCCCACTTTGGTCTCCCAAAGTGCTGGGATTACAGGCATGAGCCACTGCGCCTGGCCTTTATTAAATTGATTTCCTCCTTTTCCCTACTTGACTATAAGGTCCGTAAAGAGAGATTTGGTCTCTTTTGTTCACTGTTACTTCTTCAGTACCTAGAAAGATGCCAGGCACACAGTAAGTCCTAGACAAATATTTGTTGGATGACGGAGTGAATGAATGATGAAAAGATTGGCCCAAAGATATATGTGGTCCTGTACGCCTACTGGTGGTAAAATAATTTGGCTCTGAGCTTCCTAGCAGCCAAAGCAAAGAGAAAAACATTTTTAGTTACAACTTAGAAACTCACCAGATGTACAAATTAGGTTTGGATTTTCTTGATTCTGGTGCCAACCTTTGAAGCCTACTGGTCACAGAGAGGCTCTGTCAGGCTGCCAGCTCTGCTGTTTGTGGGCAGGAGCATGTCGTGCCTTCCCCTCTCATTTCAGATGAGGAAACCCTCAGAAGACTTTATAGGTTCTCAAAGAATGGAGGCCCTGAGGAACTGAACGCTGCCCTTAACAGTCTGTCTGAATAGGCCCAGGAATGATTTTTATTTGGGTAATTTAAAAATGTCTCTCCATGGAGGCCAAGGCAAAGGCAGAAGTGCCACTGGGAAAGGAGATTCTAGAAAAGTCCTAAATACTAGGCATCCTGGGCAGGGTGCAGTGGCTCACACCTATAATCCCAGCACTTTGGGCGGCCGATGCTGGAGAATCACTTGAGGTCAGGAGTTCAAAACAGCCTGGCCAATATGGTGAAATTCCATCTTTACTTAAAATTTAAAAATTAGCTGGGTGTGCTGGTAGGTGCCTGTAATCCCGCTGCTCAGGAGGCTGAGGCAGGAGAATCGCTTGAACCCAGGAGGTGGAGGTTGCTGTGAACTGATATCAACCCATTGCACTCCAGGCTCGGGGTTACAGTGACTCCATCTCAGAACAAACAAACAAACAACAGCAACACAACAAAAACACTAAACATCCTGATGTCTCCCAGGACGTTGCTCCCTGGTCTGGCTTGGGTCGAAAGTGAAATGCAGAGAGCCACCATGTATTTGGTGAGGCCCTCAGAGGCCCTCCTATAAGGGCCTTTGCTCTGAGGGGACTGACAGAAAACAGAAATAGACACGTAGAGAGATCATTCCAGGCATTGCCATTGAGAGGGTCACGTGGATAACATGATGGGGCATGACAAGAGACCACTGCCCTCGCCAGGGCACCAGTGACCACCTTGCTCAGAAGGTAAGGACAAAGGGGAACTCTCGGTGTTGAGAAGGCTGGAGGCCCATGGCCTGGAGGGTCCAGAGTGTGTGTGAATGGACGGATGGATCAGGGAGACCTGCAGAAGGAGACCCTGTCCCACAGCCCAGGGGGGAGGCTCTACCCCTAGGACCTCAGTTGGGGGAACGCCCCATCTTCCTCTTCCTCCCGCCTGCAGTGATCGCCACCCCAGACAAGAGTGCCAAGCTCTGAAGCCTCCTGGCCACAGAGAGGATCTGCCAGGCTGCCAGCTATGCTGTTTGTGGGCAGGAGCATGTCATGCCTTCCCCTGTCATTTCAGATGAGGAGCAGGCCTCTCCCCAGGTCTCCCAAATCCACATAATGTGGCTCCTGCCTTTCTCCTACTTGCTACTCCAGCCTCATTTGCAACTGAATGTGCAGTTATTTCCCACCTCTGGGGATTCCCAGATGCTGTTCCCTCTTCAGGAACTTTTCTCTCCTTTTTTACAAGGCTAGCTCCTCCTCACCTTTGGGTCCAGCTAACAAGGCCCCTTCTCAGAGCGATCCTCCCTCAGCCCCTGTCTTCGCAGGTAGACTCCTCCATAACTAGTCTGTCATCTTGCCCTGCTTATTTATTTATTTGTAATCTGTGATTCCACATTTGTTTGGATTTTGTATCATCTGTATCACCTCTTATTTTTTTTTTTTTGAGACAGTCTCACTCTGTCGCCAGGCTGGAGTACAGTAGCACGATCTTGGCCCACTGCCTCCCGGGTTCAAGCAATTCTCCTGCCTCAGCCTCCCAAGTAGCTGGGACTACAGGCGCATGCCACCACGCCCAGCTAATTTTTGTATTTTTAGTGGAGACAGGGTTTCACCATGTTGGCCACAATGGTCTCGATCTCCTGACCTTGTGATCCACCTGCCTCAGCCTCCCAAAGTTCTGGGATTACAGGGGTGAGCCACCATACCCAGCCTCATCTATATAATCTCTAGATGAGATGCGAGCTTCACAAACTCAAGGAGCATGCCTGCTTTGCTTGCCACTGTCTTTCCAGAACCTTGGCCGTCTGGTACGTGGTAGATGGTCAATACATTTTTTTTTTTGAAATGGAGTCTTACTCTGTTGCACAGGCTGGAGTGCAGTGGCACAATTGCAGCTCACTGCAACCTCTGCCTCCTGGATTCAAGTGATTCTCCTGCTTCAACCTCCTGAGTAGCTGAGTAGCTGGGATTACAGGCATGTGCCATCACGCCCAGCTATTTTTTGCATTTTTAGTAGAGACCGGGTTTTACCATGTTGGTCAGGCTGGTCTCGAACTCCTGACCTCATGATCGACTCACCTTGGGCTCCCAAAGTGCCGGGGTTACAGGCGTGAGCCACCACAGCCGGCCAGTCAATAAATATTTGCTGAACATACGAATGAATGTACAAATGATGTTGTCAGGTATGCAGGAAAAGATTTTCCCTGGCAGAAGGGTGGTAGTCAGATTGAAGGAGACAACTGGGAGACAAGGAGAGAGGAAGGAAGGACCACTCTGATTTACTGGGCAAAAATGTAAGTCTAGGCTGGAGATGAGTCCCATGGTGGGGGAAATGGACATCCAGGGAATTGAAAAGACATTTTAGGCCCAGTGTGGTGGCTCACGCCTGTAATCCTAGCGCTTTATTGGGCCCAAAGTGGGAGGATCACCTGAGGTCAGGAGTTCGAGACCAGCCTGGCCAACATGATGAAACTCCATCTCTACTAAAAATCCAAAAAACTGGCCAGGCAAGGCATGGTGGCTCATGCCTGTAATCCCAGCACTTTGGGAGGTAGAGGCAGGCGGATCACGAGGTCAGAAGTGTGAGACCAGCCTGGCTAATATGGTGAAATCCGTCTCTACTAAAAATACAAAAATTAGCCAGGTGTGGTGGCACATGCCAATACTTCCAGCTACTCGGGAGGCTGAGGCAGAAGAATTGCTTGAACCTGGGAGGCAGATGTTGCCGTGAGCCAAGATCATGCTATTGCACTCCAGCCTGGGCTACAGAGTGAGACTGCATCTCAAAAAAATAAAATAAAATACATAAAATTAGTAGAGTGTAGTGGCAGTGCCTATAATCCCAGCTACTCGGGAGGCTAAGGCAGGAAAATTGCTTGAACCCAGGAAGCAGAAGTTGCAGTGAGCCGAGATTGCACCACTGCACAGCAGCCTGGGCAACAAGAGCAAAACTTCATCTCCAAAAATAGGAAGAAAGACCCACTCTGATTTACTGGGCAAAAATATAAGTCCAGGTTGGAGAAGACTCCCACTGTCTTCTCCAAGACAGGGGGGAGATGGGCATCCAGGGAATTGAAATGACATTTTAAAGACAGTGTGGCATGGCAGAAAGAATAGGAGTGTAATGAAGCCAGAATCTCTGTGTTTTAATACCAGCTCCATCACCAGCTGTGTGACACTGGGCAAGTTTCTTAACCTCTCTGTGCCTGAGCATCTTCATCATCTTGTCACATGGCACCAACATCTTAGAGGTGTATGTATGTCAAAGGGATGTGGATTCAATGCCACGTAGGTCCAGGCCTGGCTGCCACATGTGGGCTGACCATTGATAACAGGAGTGAGAATTGTAATTCAGGTGGAATCAGTCACAGGGGCTATTCGGCTCTAACCCACCTCTTCAGCTTCTACAAGGCGAAGGAGGCTTTCGAGGAGATGAGTTTTGAATTCTCAGCTTTTCACAAAAATAGCCTCCACGGCAGAGCCCCTGGTTTCAAGCAGACGATTTCTTTGTTACTCAGCTGCTGGGGGGTGGGGGGGTGGGGCCGCGGCTGCTCTTTTCCTGAATGAACAGCTGTGCCCTCTCGGCTCAGGAATCATCATAACACTGCTTCATGCTCGGCCCAGCCTCCTCCATTCACTGCTCTCTGGCTGCCTGCCAGCCCTGAGCACATGTTGTTGAGCAGCCCACCGGAGGGGCCAAGAGAAAGGAGACTGGCCGTGAAGGGAGGGGTCAGGGTCTTGGCCACAGCTGCCCAGCCTCAGCCTCCAGGGCCCTGCCTCATGTCCCCTGACACTGCCTCCTTCCTGTTCCACCACCACCCCAAGCCAAACCAGCTAAGGGCCGTCTAACCTCCTGGGCCGCTTCCCTCTAGATGTCTTCTCTCTAGCCCCTCTGGTCACCTGGAGTGCAGAAAAGCCCGCCTGGCCACTCCCCCTCTGCTGGCCAATCAGCTTGTAACCCATCACTCAACCAACTTGGGGGCCCCTGGGAGAAGGGCCAGCCTGGCATCCACATTCCAGCTTAAGTCCTGATACCAGCTCTGGTTGGCCAGGCCTGGGCCAGAGGTCCTACAGACCAAGAATGGGGAGAGGTGATTCGTGACAACAGCAAGGCAGTTCCCAGTGGACAGGACAGTGAGAGTGGCCAGGGAAAACTGCCAGCGTCCACCATGGCTCCAGTGCTTCTGCTAGGAGGGCAGGTTGGTGTGTTTGAAAAATATGGGTCAGGCCGGGCACAGTGGCTTGTCCCTGTAATCCCAGCATTTTGGGAGGCCAAGGTGGGCAGACCACCTGAGGTCAGGAGTTCAAGACCAGCCTGACCCCATCTCTACTAAAAATACAAAATTAGCTGGGTGTGGTGGTACATGCCTGTAATCCCAGCTACTTGGCAGGCTGAGGCAGAAGAATTGCTTGAACCCGGGAGGCGGAGGTTACAGTGAGCCGAGATTGAGCCATTGTTGCCTGCGCAACAAGAGCAAACCTCTGTCTCAAAAAAAAAGAAGCAGGCAAGGGGATGCCTGTGAGAGCCCTTTGAAAGCTATTATTGCTGGAGGAGAGGAAGGCAAAGAAGAGGAGAGGATATAATCCCAGCACTTTGGGAGGCTGAGGCAGGAGGATTGCTTGAGGCCAGGAGTTTGAGACTAGCCTGGACAACATAGTGAGACTCCACCTCTACAAAATGTTTTTTTGGAAAAATTAGCCAGGCATGGTGGTGTACACCTGTAGTCCCAGCTACTCAAGGGGCTGAGGTAGGAGGATCATTTGAGCCCAGGAGTTGGAAGCTGCAGTGAGCTGTGATTGTCTGAGAGGTTCTGGAGGGGCAGGGGCGTGTAGTGACATTGGGTGGTCCTGGGTTCCAGTACCCCTCTAGCCAGTTGAAAGAAAATAGGCAGCCAGGCGTAGTGGCTCTTTGGCAGCCATACTCCCAGCACTTTGGGAGCCCGAGGCGGGTGGATCACAGGTCAAGAGATCAAGACCATCCTGGCCAACATGGTGAAACTCTGTCTCTACTAAAAATACAAACATTAGCTGGCCATGGTGGCGCACGCCTGTAGTCACCACGTGCTACTTGGGAGGCTGAGGCAGGAGAATCACTTGAACCCAGGAGGCAGAAGTTGTAGTGAGTTGAGATCGCACCCCTGCACTCCAGCCTGGTGACAGAGGAGTGAGACTCTGTCTCAAAAAAAAAAAAAAAAAAAGAAAGAACACAGGCAAGTCAAGTCCTTCCTCCTCTCTGAGCCCCTATTTCTTCACCAGCAAAGGAAGGACGACAAAAATAAATTAATAAATTGTTGTGAGGTTTAAATGAGGGCAAGCCCCCATGGCATCTTAGCTATGTGTACGAGTTACTTATACTTTGCTTCATGGTTTCCCTTTTAACTCCCACCTGCTTTTTATTTTAATTAGACTCCTTTTGAAAATACCAGCCTGCCTCAGTAGTACCAGGAGATACCAGGGGAAGCCTGCCTTCTGTCCAAGCCGAGGCCGAGAAGGAACTGAAAGGAAGAGAAGCTCCTTTGTGGAGGCCTCCTCCAGCCAGCCCTGGGTTTAGGGACATCACATACTCAACCTCCAAAGGCCCTCAGGGGCTGGCCCAAGGTCACACAGCTTGACAGTGCAGAGCACTTCAAAGCCGGGGCATTCGGAGGGGAACGGGCTGGGCACCTGGATTCAATCAGTCCACTCTATTCAGAGCCTTCCAGGCTAAGGGGTGTCCACCTGTACACCTTCAAGCCATCACTCTCTTAGGGTCCTCCTCAATTCAATTTCATGGAAATATTACAAGTGGCAAATAGAGATGAGCACATGTGACTCATCTCCAGCATCTCAGAGGCCATTGAGGGGACAGACCTGAGTGCCATCAGTGTCTGTACTAGCAGAGGACAGGACCACTGAGCGTCCGGAGGGGAGATGAGTCTCTGGGCGTCCCTGGGAACCTGGCTTGTCTTGAGCCCCCCCTCGGGGGGGGCTCCTCTTGGCCCTGACCTCTATTCTCCCAGACTCACCCCCAACCACCCCCACCCACCCCAAGGGCCCCCCCAGTGTGCATTCACTCGCACTCACACTCACCACCCCCCACTTGCTCTCTAATTACCAGGAACGTGGCGCTGTCCCAGGTTCTTCCTCCCCTGCATTCCTCAGCAGCTGCCCTCACTGGGCAGGGCAAATTATACCGTGGCCCAGCCATAAAAGCCACTTTCCAAAAAAGGAAGCTTTAGGGCCCCCAAGAGACGCAGCTGAGCCTCTCACCTGGCGGTGCCTGACTCAGGAAGTGGTGTCTAGGCCAGAAGCCACAGAGCCCGGTCCCTTTAAGCAGGGAGTACAAATTCGCATCCCAGTCCCTCCCTCTTGCTCTCCCTGACGTCAGCTGGAAGGCGTGTGAGTGAGTGAGGGGCTGAGGTACCGCCCGCCAGAGCGAGAGCGCGCGCACGCACACACACACACACACACACACACATCTTCCAGACCCATCCCTTGCCCGACAGCTCCACGCGCCAAAGGGAGGCAGAGCGAGGAGGAGGAGGCAGTGCCTGGACCCCGGCTGCCCAGGAGAGGTGAGGGGCTGGATGGGGGCTGAGAACACTGTGCTAGAAACTGTGGCTTTGGCCAGGCCGAAGGAGAGAGGTACGACGTGAAGGTGGGGGCTGGATCAGCCCAGTTCAGCTTACAGATAGGGTGCTGGATCCCACCTGTCTCTCCCTCCCTCCTCTCCCCGTGACCCCCAAACGAGGTGAGGCTGTGTGGCTCCCGTGGGAGTGTGTCTGTCTGTGTCTGGGACCTGCGTCTGGCTCAGGAAGCAGAGAGCAGCAGATACCTGCCAAGCCGCAGCCTCCTGTCTGGGAAGCAGGGGAGAGAGGACCGCCTTGACCGGAGAAATCCTAGTGCCGTTTCCAGCTGCTGAAAGCAGAGTGCAGCAGGGAGGGTCGCTGGTCTTTCCCCTGGAATGTGGGGCTGGGGCTGGGAAGGGACCGGCTGGGGCAGGCAGACAGTTGGACCTGGAGCATCTGTCTTATCCTGACTCGATTTTTTCCCCAGTGTGATGGGGATAATTGTGTTAGTTGGCTTGGAGAGGTGGCTCCGTGTGGTTATTCTCTTCCCGGGGAACCACCCCACCCCGAGCCCTTGCTTCTTGCCTGCCTGCTGGTCTGCTCTGACCTCCACCCTTGCCAGGGTGCAGCCCCCGGAGGGCAGGGGTGATAAGCCAGGGCCTGCTAGGACACCCCTGTTGTGGGATGCAGGGACTTAGGGTGGCCTTGGCTGGTGCCAAGCCCCTGAGTGGCCTGACCCTGGCACAGGGAGTCCAGGTGGAGATAAGGGGCGACGCTGGCACCCACAAGGAGACAGCAGGTTCCTGCCAAGCTGCCAGCCTGCAGGCTCTTCCCAGGGAGAGGGGAGGGGGACACAGAGTGAGGACAATAATAAATACAGAGTGTGAACTGCTGCATCCACTGAGGGTGGAGGAGGGGACGAGGAAGTATGGCCGGCAGGGGGTGGGCAACCTCTCTGAGAGCCTGGCATCCCACCGCCTGGCTGTGATCTGGCAGGGGCCTCTCCCTGGGAAAGGGGGTCTCCAGCTTTCTGGGGGATGGAGAACTGGTTTCCCAAACCTGACTCCATCCCAGAGTCCTCTGGGCCCTCCAAATTCTGAATGTTTCCTCCTCCCAGCTTTACCCCACCCCGCCCCATTTCCTTGAAGTCTTCTCCAAAAATGTCTGTTTTCCTTATCTGCCTATCTTGACCCATCCTCACCCTCTTCAAAAAAAAAAAAAAAAAAAAGATAGGAACTGCCTGCCTGGTGGCTTGGGAAAGGCCAGAAAACAGTTTTGCCCACAGAGGGCTCTCCCAGGCTTGGAGAGAGATGGCTAGGCAATGCTCATGGAAGCGCAGGGGGATTCCCTGAGGGGGACTTGGGGACACTCTCAGATGGCTGGTGGGGAAGGGACACCTGCCAGCCAGTCTGTAGTAGTGCCCCCAGGGCGGCACCCAGCAGAGGGCGCTCAGGGCCTGGCTGAGCTCTGATACTGGCTGAGCCGGTCATGTCCGCTGTCACAACCAGGGCAGCCAAGACCCAGAGCCTTGTAGGAATGGGGCTTGGGCAGTTCAGACCTTTGTCCATGCTCAGCAGCAAAATGGGAGACTAAGAGTAGTAGGGAGCTCATATCCTTTGGGGTCACACTGATTTGAGTTCAAGTTCAGACGTTCTATGCATGACTTTGACCAGTCTATTCCTCTCTCTAGGGTCTCAAAATGGGAAAGTGACTTGCCTAGGGTCACACAGCCAAGCAGAGGTGGGACTGGTTTGCGAACTTGGCTCTCCCCGTGCCATCCTGGCTTCCCTCCTCCACCCAAGCCAAAGAAGCCCAAAGGCCTTAACCACAGCGGTTCCCCAGGACAGCCTGGGCATGTGACAGGGAGGAGGACTATAGGGTCTCTTAAATAATTAAGCTCAAGTATTGGCTGGGGCAGCGCCCCCAGGCACAGATGCAAGCACACAGGCTGCATGGGGGAAGGAACCAGGTTTAATCAGGTCACCTCAGGCTGCAAGAGCAGCTCAGGCAGTGATGTATTTTAAGGAGCATCTGGGAGGCTGGGGGAGGGGGAGGAGCCGGGGAAGTGTCAGCTCCTGCCCGGGGGTCCTGAGTTGGTTTTCTCACCCTCCTAGGGCCCACTGTACATAAGTCCCCGATGTTCAGGAAGCCCTGCCATCGTCATCCTTGTGTTCCCGTCCTTTCTATTTTTAAGCAACCGTACCCAGCCTTCCCATCTGCTCCCCTGTGATGGGGGCTTGGGGCTGGGACATTTTTATTGGGGGAGTTGTTTTTAAGCTTAGCAGAGCTGGCAAGTGACTCACCCAAGGTCATGGTCTGAGTCAGCGCAAAGCCAGAAATAAAAGCCCGAGTCCTGGCTCCCCAGGAATTCCACACTCCATTCCTCCTTCTCCAGGGGAGGGTGGGTGCTGCCCTTAAGGAATGGCTGGTCTTCACCTCCCTAGACATCTCCAGAGGGCAGACATGCTGCACCTGACCTGCTGTGTGAGCTCAGTGAGCCTCTCAACCTCTCTGAGCCTCAGTTTACTCTTCAGAAGAATGGGTGTACTAGTGGTAGTTATTGCATGGGGTTCTTGTGAGATCAAAATGAAAAAATGGGGCAAAGGGCTTGGCTCATGGTCAGTATCATCAGATCACTAGATGGTGGTTGAGGCTCATGTCAGGACTTCCCAGGCTTCGTTTTAATCATCTGTGTCTACTCCCTCCACTGGAACAGACACAGCCGATTAAGAACTAAGGACAGCTGTCACCCTCACATTTGTTGTCCTGGTGCCTGCAATCAGTTTGATTTCATTTACATGTGTGTTTTGAAAACCTCAGAGGAGTTGTCCTGACCTTCATTAGTCATCTGCACTAGTGATGATGCACATAGCTGAAGAGAAAGGTGAGGCCCAGAGAGGGGCAGGTGCCTGCCTCAGGTCACACAGCACTGGGTGGCTTAGCAGGCTATCTTTCCCAGATCTGCCCAGACTGAGAGAGATTCTCATGGTCAAGAGAGGATCATATGGTCAGGCGTGGTGGCTTATGTCTATAACCCCAGCACAGTGGGAGGCCAAGAGGGGGTGGATCACCTGAGGTAAAGAGTTCAAGACCAGCCTGGCCAACACGGTAAAACCCTGTCTCCACCAAAAATACAAAAATTAGCTGGATGTGGTAGCACGCACCTGTAATCCCAGCTACTTGGGAGGCTGTGTCAGGAGAATCACTTGAACCTGGAAGATGGAGGTTGCAGTGAGCTGAGATCACACCACTGCGCTCCAGCCTGGATGACAGAGTGAGACTCAGTCTCAAAAAAAAAAAAAATGGGCGAGGTGGCTCACACCTTTAATCCCAACACCGAAGCAGTGCCTCACAAGGTCAGAAGTTCAAGACCAGCCTGGCCAATATGGTGAAACCCCATCTCTAATAAAAACACAAAAATCAGCTGGGCGTGGTGGCAGGTGCCTGTAATTTCAGCTACTCAGGAGGCTGCGGCAGCAGAATCACTTGAACCCAGAAGGTGAAGGTTGCAGTGAGCTGAGATTGCGCCGCTGCACTCCAACCTGGGTGACAGAGTAAGACTCTGTCTCAAAAAAAAAAAAAAGGACCATGGCCAGGCACAGTGACTCACACTGTAATCTTAGCACTTACGGAGACTGAGGCTGATCATGAGCCATGATCTTGCCACTGTACTCTAGCTTGGGGACAAAGTGAGACCCTGTCTCAAAAAATAAAAAAAATGAGAGAGGACCATGACAAACATTTCCTACCCCATTCTCCACTCTTTTGGGGGAGATGAGAATTGGAGCAGAGCCCCAGCATGGGCTATGGTTCATCTGCCAAGAAGGCTGAGTCACCACCCAGAGTGCCCCATGACACGCACCCAGCCTCAGGTTATCTCTGAACAGTCTGACGTTTGTTTACCTCCGGGCCCTTTTGTCTGCAGAGTCAGTCAGTTGGGGTCTGGCCTTCTGCAGGGAAATGAAGATGAGTCTGGCTCAGAGCCCAAACACAGGGCCGGGGGTGCAAGGAGATGCACATTCACAGGGGGACCCTTGATGCAGCTCTGTGATTCCTCCCAACTTGTATAGGATGTTACGATGAGCCCCATTTGACAGACGAGGAAACTGAGGCACAAAATGGGAGGGCTGGCCGGGTGCAGTGGCTCATGCCTGTAATCTCAGTACTTTGGGAGGCCAAGGCGGGTGGATCACCTGTGGTCAGGAGTTCAAGACCACCCTGGCCAACATGGTAAAACCTCATCTCTTCTAAAACACACACACAGACACACACACACACACACACACACACACACACACACACACTAGTTAAGTGTGGTGGGAGGCGCCTGTAATCTCAGCTACTTGGGAGGCTGAGGCAGGAGAATCACTGGAACCCAGGAGGCAGATTGCAGTGAGCCCAGATAGCAGCACTGCACTCCAGCCTGGGCAACAGAGCCAGGCTCTGTCTCGGGGAGGGGGGTGAGGGGGGGAGGAAGAGAGGGTCACAAAGCTGGGTTGCAGTGGAGACAGGATTTAAACTCAGGCAGTCTGGGTCCCAGGCTGCCCTCTTACCTGACTGCTGGTTCTGAAGGGCATTATTCCTGGCAGGAGATGGCCCCAGAAGGACACACAAAATGCCCCTGGAGCTGGCCTTTAGCTCTGTTTGAGTGGAAACAAATGTTCTAGAAACATATCAGTTTCTCTGCACTTGGGGGAGTTTATTTTCCCATTTAGTTTCTCAGAGAAAGTTCTTTTGGAAAAACTCCAGCCTCATCTTGGCTGAACCAGGAACAGAATTTATCTTCACAGGAAGAGCACATGTTTACTGTTAGACAGACCTGGAGCTCTGTTACCCACCGTGTAACTTTGGGCAAGTCACTCACCCTCTCTGAGCCTCAGCTACCTCATCTGTAAAATGGAGAAATTGTAATTTCAATTCTATAGGGTAACTGGGAGGCTGAAATGTAGAAAAGAATTTCTGTAGGCCGGGCGCGGTGGCTCAAGCCTGTAATCCCAGCACTTTGGGAGGCCGAGGCAGGTGGATCACGAGGTCAAGAGATCGAGACCATCCTGGTCAACATGGTGAAACCCCGTCTCTACTAAAAAAAAAATACAAAACATTAGCTGGGCATGGTGGCTCGTGCCTGTAATCCCAGCTACTCAGGAGGCTGAGGCAGGAGAATTGCCTGAGCCCAGGAGACGGAGGTTGCGGTGAGCCGAGATCACGCCATTGCACTCCAGCCTGGGTAACAAGAGCGAAACTCCGTCTCAAAAAAAAAAAAAAAAAAAAAGAATTTCTGTAAAGACTTTTGCACAGTACATGGCATTCAGCTAATGAAAGCCTCATTTTCACTTGCCCTCTTTGGCAGCAATGCTCTGGAGAGGGGGGGTCTGAACTGGAGGCTTGCTCCATATCTCCCTGTTCCCTTCTCTCTGGTCTCCCGGGTTGCTGGGCATTGTGCAGGTCCTCCAAGCCCAGGCCCTGGCAGGGCCCAGAGAGGGAAAGGCCCTGTACCAGGTCACACAGTAGGTCAATAGCAAGGCAGGGCTTGGACACAGGACTCCTGGCTTCCCATTCAAAGGCCCCAGAGTCGGATCATGCTGATTCAAATTCTGGCTCAGTCTTTGATAGGTGGTGTGTGGCCTTGAGTGAGTGATTTAACCTCTTTGAGCCTCGGTTTCCTTATCTGCAAAGTGGAGTCATAATAGCACCAGGCTTGAAGAGCAGTTGCAGGAATTAAATAAAACAAGAGACTTCAGAGCTGTGAAGGGTGGGAGATCCTTAGGGAAGAAGAGACGATGAGAGTTAATGGTGGGCTTGGCCCAGCTTGGCTGGGGCTCTCCTTTCCCAACTCCCTCTTCCCTTGACACCCAATTCCACAGCCCTGTCTGGGAGAAGCAGGCTCTCACCCAGCACCCAGCCTCTACTCAGTGCTTCTCACATCCCATCTCCATTCTCATTTGATGCTCAAAAGAGCCCTTGGAGGACAGAGTCTCTCTCTCTCTCTCTATTCTTGTTTTTTTTTTTTTTTTTTTTTTTTTTGAGACAGGGTCTTGCTCTGTTGCTCAGGCTGGAGGGCAGTAGCTTGATCACCACTCACTGCAGCCTCGACCTCCTGGGCTCAAGCAATCCTCCCACCTTAGCCTCCCGAGTAGCTGGGACCACAGGCATGCACCACTACACCTAGCTAATTTTTTTTTTAAGACAGTGTCTCACTTTGTCCCCCAGACTGCAGTGCAGAGGCACAATCTCGGCTCACTGCAGCCTCGACCTCCCCGGTTCAAACGATCCTGCTGCCTCAGACGTCCAAGTAGCTGGGACTACAGGTGCACCACCACCATGCCCAGCTAATTTTTGTATTTTTTGTAGACATGAGGTTTCACCATGTTGCCCCAGCTGGTCTAGAGCTCCTAGGCTTACATGACCCTCCCGCCTGGGTCCCCCAAAGTGCTGGGATTGTAGGCGTGAGCCACCTTGCCGGCTGGAGGAGGATTTTTTGTGATCCCCATTTTCCAGATAAGGAAACCGAAGCTGCAGTGGGAGATGGGGAGAAGCCTGTTCGCTCTGTGTTGTGGAAGCTGCTTGTCTCCTGCCCCTGCCTGAGCTCCTGCCCTGAGGCCGACTCACTGCCTCCTCTTGGTCCTTCCTGTCTTTGCTGTGGCTCTTCTGCCTCCCCTCTGCTGTCTGGTCTCTCTGACATCTGAGAGCCCATCGTGGGGAGGCTGCCCTCAACCCTGGCCCAGAATCATCAGTGGGTCTTTCCCCCATCCCTGCTGCCTACTTAGCATAAGGCCCCAGAGCTGCATGGTCACTTGGGTGGGAGGCCTGGTTGGCCAGAGCCGGCCCCAACTCAGCTGCGTCTCCCTGGTAACCACCGTGAGCTGCATCTCCTCCTCCCCATCCTCCTCTTCCCTCCCTGCCCCTCCATGGCCTCCCAGCACTGGCTGTCACTGCCAAGCACAATACCAGGCCTGGGAAAACTGCAGTCGGGAGGCCAGGATCACCCTGCTTCCTAGAGAGAGGGAGGCAGGGCCTCTGTTCCCATCACCTGCCACCCCTTGCACAGGTGGGGCAGGTGGCACTCTAGAAGTGCACTGCAGGGCGCCTGGTGCTTCCCAGCTGTGTCATCTCGGGTAACTTTGCTGCCCCGTCTTCTTTTTTTGGTAACAGCTTTACTGAGCTATCGTTCACATACCATAAAATTCACCTGCTTAAGGCGTTCAGTTCAGTTGTTTTTAGTACATTCACAGAGTTGTGCAGCCATCACCACAGCCAATTATAGAACATTTTCATTCCCCAAAAAGAAACTCTCTTACCCATTGGCAGCTCTCCCTTCTCCCTCCTCCCCAGCCTTGGTGACCACCAGTCGACTTCCTATCTATGAGGATTTGCCTCAGAGACGGAATCATGCCATCTGTGTTTTTTTGGGGGGACTGACTTCTTCTCTGTGACCTTGCAAACATTCTAGCATAATGTTTGCAGGGTTTATCTAGGGTGTAGCATGAATCGGTATTTCTTCTTTTCTTTTTCTTATGGCCAAGTGCTAGTCTACCATGTGGCTGGACCATCATTTATTATCCATTCATCTGCTGATGGGCGAGGGCTGCTTTCATGTGTTGGCTGCTGTGAATGAGCACTGGTGTGACCATTCATGAACCTTTATGTCCAAGTGTTTGTGGTTGCTTTTTTTTTTTTTCTCAGACAGAGTCTCACTTGGTCACCCACACTGGAGTGCAGTGGTGTGATCTCAGCTCACTGCATCACTGCAAACTCCACCTCCCGGGTTGAAGTGATTCTCGTGCCTCAGCCTCATGAGTAGCTGGGACTACAGGCATATGCCACCACACCTCACTTTTTTTTTTTTTTTGAGACAGAGTCTCACTCTGTCACCCAGGCTGGAGTGCAGTGATGTGATCTCAGCTCACTGCAACCTCCACCTCCTGGGTTCAAGCAATTCTTCTGTCTCAGCCTCCCAAG
>NW_022437106.1:2367381-2403363 GCF_009761245.1 Sapajus apella
TGCTCCGCCTCCTGGGTTCAGGCAATTCTCCTGCCTCAGCCTCCTGAGTAGCTGGGATTACAGGCACGCGCCACCATGCCCAGCTAATTTTTTGTATTTTTAGTAGAGACGGGGTTTCACCGTGTTGACCAGGATGGTCTCGATCTCTTGACCTCGTGATCCACCCACCTCGGGCTCCCAAAGTGCTGGGATTACAGGCGTGAGCCACTGCGCCCGGCTAATTTTTGTATTTTTAATAGAGATGGGGTTTCACCATGTTGGCCAGGATGGTCTCAATCTCCTGACCTCAGATAATCTACCCGCCTTGGCTTCCCAAAGTGCTGGGATTACAGGTGTGAGCCACCATGCCCAGCCCGACTAATTTTTGTATTTTTAGTAGAGATGGGGTTTCACCATGTTGGCCAGGCTGGTCTCAAACTTGTGACCTCAAGTGATCTGCCCACCTCGGCCTCCCAAAGTGCTGGGATTACAAATATGAACCACTGCATCCAGCCATGTGTGTGGTTGCTTCGTGAAGCTTCCATTTTCTTCTCTCTAAAATAAGGGTGAAAAGCCTGGTTTGCCCTGCCTCTTGGAGTGAGCTCGGACCGAAAAGCCCCATATCAGCCTTTTCAGGGTTGAGGGGCCATGCGCGGAGCCAGGCCCAGGGCTCTCTCACCCTCCTGGCTGGAGGAGGAGGGTTTTGGGAAGAGGGAGGATACTTCTCCATGTCCATCCCCAGGGATGGCAGAGCCAGCTCAGCATCTTGGCTCAGAAAAATTCCACTTGCTGTATAATCTTGAGCAGAGGCCAGAAGACCTGCTCCAATGGACTCCTGGCCTCCTCCAGGCCTGCCATGCAGTGTATTCAGGGTTTTTGAGCTCTGAACTCTGAAGAAACCTTATGGGAAGCTGCTGGGTGATTTTCCTTCCTTGGGAACTCCAAGCTCTGGGGCAGAAGGGGTATGAAATGGAGGCCACAGGCCTGTAATCTTAGCACTTTGGAAGGCTGAGGCAGGTGGATGACCTGAGGTCAGGAGTTCGAGACCAGCCTGGCCAACATGGTGAAACCCCATCTTTACTAAAAATACAAAAATTAGCCAGGTGTGGTGGCAGGCACCTGTAATCCCAGCTACTTGGGAGGCTGAGGCAGGAGGATCACTTGAACCCAGGAGGCAGAAGTTGCAGTGAGCCAAGATCATACCATTGCACTCCAGCCTGGGTGACAAAGCAAGAGCCTGTCTCAAACAAACAAACAAACAACTACCTGATGTGGTGATGCATGCTTGTAGTTCCAGCTACTTGGGAGGCTGAGGTGGGAGGATCGATTGAGCCCAGGAGATGGAGGCTGCAGTGAGTCATGATCATGTCAGTTCCCCAGCCTGGATGAGACCCTGTATCAAAAAAAAAAAAGCCCCATTTTACAGAACAGAAAACAGAGTCAGAGGTTAAAAGTGTTCACCAATGGGCCAGACGAGTTGGCTCACGCCTATAATCCCAGCACTTTGGGAGGCCAAGGCGGACAGATCACCTGAGGTTGGGAGTTCAAGACCAGCCTGGCCAACATGGCAAAACCCTGTCTCTACTAAAAATACAAAAAAAATTAGCCAGGCATGGTGGTGGGTGCCTGCGATCCCAGCTAGTCAGGAGGCTGAGACAGGACAATCGCTTGAACCAGGGAGGTAGAGGCTTCAGTGAGCTGAGATCACCATTGCACTCCAGCCTGGGCAACAAGAGCAAAACTCTGTCTGAAAAAAAAGAATGTTGACCTGGGCCAAGGCCATGTAGCCAGAAGGTGAAGGATGCAGGATTCAAACCCAGGCCTGGGTCTGGAGCCCACTCCCACCCACCATGTTGGAGCTGATATGTGGCTTGGCTTGCTTGAGGTCACCAAGTTGTAGGTGACAAAGCTGAGATTTGAACCCAGATGTGTGACTCTGAAACAACTGACTCTTATGCCGAACCATATTCCAGACCATCACTGGCCACCTACCGAGCCACCTCCCAGGCCCCTGCACTTAGAGAACTGAACTGCATACTGGAAGGACTTAGGGGTCATATGATCCCTAGTTTTGTTTTTCTGGTGAGGACTCTGAGCCTCGATGGGGTTGTTTGTGCCTTGAAGTCACGCTGTGAGGATAGCAGGTGGGACTGGCCCTCCTGACTGTGGCCAGGGTCCAGGAGCAGCTCCCCTGGACTGGACTCACCTGTGCCTCTTTCTTCCTCTTCCAGACGGAGCCCGTGGCTGGTGAGGCTGCAGAGCAGGGCCAGGCCGGGCCCTGCCCGCAAGGACGCCTGAACCCCTCACCGGCCCCTGGGCCCCAGAGCCCACCAGGCTCTCCTGCTGGCCCCACCATGACTTCGGAGTCCACATCACCCCCAGTTGTGCCCCCGCTCCACTCCCCCAAGTCCCCAGTCTGGCCCACCTTCCCCTTTCACCGGGAGGGCAGCAGGGTCTGGGAGCGGGGTGGTATCTCGCCTCGGGACCTACCCAGCCCTCTGCCCACCAAGCGGACCAGGACCTATTCAGCGTGAGTACCTGCTCCTTGCCCAGACCCTTGACATTTGCCAGGAGAGGGACTAACCATCTCTATCCTCCTCCAACCCCTGTTGTCCTCACCAGGGACAGGAGAACTGTGTGTGGACCTTCCAGTAACTGCAATGTTTGTCCTGTCCATCCATCCATCCATCTACCCATCCATCCATCCATCCATCCACCCATCTATCCTCCTATTCATCCATCCATCCACCCACCCATCCACCCTTCCATCTCTGTTCATACATCCATCCACCCGTCCCGTCCATCCATCCATCCATCTACCCACCCATCTATCCAGCCACCCACCCATCCCTCCATCTACCCATCCATCCACCCATCTACCCACCCACCCACCTATCCATCTGTCCATCCATCCATCCATCCATCCATCTATTTCACAAAGATTTACTGAGTTCCTGACCAGGGGGGATCCAGTGATGAATAAGACAATGCCCCAGCCCACAAGCTGCTTACAATCCAGAGGGAACTTGTTCGCCATCCATTACCACCCAGCAGGGTTAGGGGTGAGGACCCAGCATGGGGTATGAGAAGAGATGATGTCCTGGTTGGGTTTGGAAGATGTATCATGTGAAGAATGGAGCTGGTGGTTCCAGGCAGATGGCACCACATGGGCAAAACCCAAGACATGGGGTTAACCTTTGGAGAAGGGGGGCAGGCAGGGCAAAGACTAGCCCTGAACCTTTGGGGTAGATGACTGATGAGGTCACATGGGGGAGTAATACGAGTCCATAGGGAGGAGGCCAAAGGATCTTTTGAGAAGAACAGGGTCTTGCTCTGTCACCAAAGCTGGAGTGCAGTGGTGCAATCGTGGCTCACTGCAGCCTAGACTTCCTGGGCTTAAGTGATCCTTCCACTTTAGCCTCCTGAGAGTACTGGCGCATGCCACCAACCCCAGCTGATTTTTTTTTTTTAATTTTGGGGCCAGACACGGTGATTCATACCTGTAATCCCAGCACTTTGGTAGATTGAGGCAGGCAGATCAGTTGAGGCCAGGAGTTCAAGCCAGTCTGGCCAACATGGCCAAACACTGCAAAACCCTGTCTTTACTAAAAATGCCAAAAATTAAGTAACTTAGGCATATCCTAAGAGTGACAGCAAAAAAAAAAAAAAAAGAAAAAGAAAGAAATAAAAACAATTAGCCAGGCATGGTGTTAGTACCTATCATCCCAGCTACTCAGGAGGCTGAGAAACGAGAATCACTTAAACCTGGGACGTGGAGGTTGCAGTGAACTGAGATTGTGCTCCCTGCATTCCAGTCTGGGTGACAGAGCAAGACCTTGTCTTAAAAAAAAAAAAATTTTTTTTGTAGAGATGGGAGGGTCTCCCTATCTTGCCCAGGCTAGTCTCAAACTCCTAGGACAAAGCAATCCCCCGCCTCAGCCTCCTAAAATGCTGTGATCACAGGTGTGAGCCACCGTGTCTGGCCTCATTTTCCTTGAATGGGGATCACTGTGTGGTTTCTGGCCTGGGGCAAGTTTCCCAGCCCTGAGGCAGGCTCAGCAGAAAGGGCTCAGGAAGACTGTAGGGGCTGGGAGGGATGACTCAGGCCACAGCTCCAATCCCACTACCCTCTCTCCAGGACAGCCCGTGCCTCAGCTGGCCCAGTGTTCAAGGGCGTTTGTAAGCAGTTCTCACGCGCTCAGGGCCATGGCTTCATCACCCCCGAGAACGGGTCCGAGGACATCTTTGTGCACGTGTCTGAGTGAGTCCCCTTCACCTCCCTTTTCTTGGCCCCTGCCCTAGCATCCCCCACGGTGCCTCAAAAATTTTGTCACCCAGGCTGGAATGCAGTGGTGCAGTCTCTGCTCACTGCAACCTCCACCTCCCAAGTTAAAGCAATTCTCTGCGTCAGCCTCCCAAGAAGCTGGAATTACAGGCACCTGCCACCAGGCCTGGATAATTTTTGTATTTTCAGTAGAGACAGGGTTTCACCATCTTGGCCAGGCTAGTCTTAAACTCCTGACCTTGTGATCCACCCACCTCATCCTCCCAAAGGGCTAGGATTACAGGCATGAGCCCGGCCCTGAGGTCTGTTTTCTTGGCACCTTTTCTGTCCCCTGAGTAGGGGCTGAGGGTGCGTTTTGGGAGGAGGGCTGGGAGCAGGTGGGGAGTGGGCATGTGGACCCCAGAAGCCTGGGAGCCAGTGGCTGGGCCCTGGATCCTGTTCCAGCATCATGGAGGCCTAAGAGGACTGGGCCAGCTACTGAGCCTCTCATCCTGGAAAAGGGCTTCAGGCAGGTAGGCCAGGAAGTAGAGATGGATGTCTAGGCCTGGTGCCACCCACTCCTAATGCCAAGAGGACCTCGGGAGGTCACTGAGCTTCTCGGAGCTTTAGGGACCTCCCTGTGCCCTTTCACATCCCAGTCCCTAAGGGACCCAGAAAGTGAGGTACAGCTTATGAGTTCCATTTTATTTTATTTTTTGAGACTCACTCTGTCACCCAGGCTGGAGCTTAATGGTGCAATCTCAGCTCACTGCAACCTCCACCTCCTGGGTACAAACAATTCTCCTGCCTCAGCTCCTAAGTAGCTGGGACTACAGGCACAAGCCACCACACCTGGCTAATTTTTGTATTTTTAGTAGAGATGGGGTTTCGCCATGTTGGCCAGGCTGGTCTCAAAATACTGACCTCAGGTGATCCACCTGCCTCGGCCTCCCAGAGTACTGTGATTACAGGCATAAGCCACCATGCCTATGAGTCCCATTTTACAGATTCAGGAGCTGAGGTTCTCAGAAGCAAGGCCTGGCCAGGCTTCCTGGCCTAGCCAGGCTTAGGGCCAGGCTGTCCCCAAGGCCAGGCTGCAGGGCTGTCTGGGCCATAGGGCCTGCTGCTGGGCTGACATCCCCCTCTCCTGCCTGCCAGCATCGAGGGGGAGTACGTGCCAGTGGAGGGCGACGAGGTGACCTACAAGATGTGCCCCATCCCGCCCAAGAACCAGAAGTTCCAGGCCGTGGAGGTGGTGCTCACTCAGCTGGCCCCCCACACTCCACATGAGACGTGGTCTGGCCAGGTCGTGGGCTCCTAGGCTGGGTGGCTCACAGGCCAGCTGGCCAGGGGGTGGGGAGCCACACAGGGTGAACAGGCAGCAGCCGGCTCCATGCCCCACTGCCCCAGCTGATCAGTCCTTCAGTGGCCTCAGTGTGCACGTCTGTCTGTCTGTCTGTGCTTGTGGCCGTGAGCGTGTGCAACCACCCACCCCATGACCCGTGACTGCTGTGTGAGCTGGCCAGGAGGTGGGTGGAGGGCAAGGCCACCAGACTCGGCTTCTCACTGTCCACTGCCTCTCTCTTCCCCTCCCTGCCTCAGACACGCAGGACCCACTCGCCCTCCTGCCTACTTGTCCCCGTGGTGACTGAACCACGAGAGCCTCGCTCCCCTGGCCTCTGCCCCTGAGCCGTCCCATGTCAGTCCCTGGCCTGGGGCCAGGCTCTCTGTCTCCCTCCCTGGGCTGAGGTTCCCCCACCACGGCCTGGACCCTCCCTCAGAAGCCTGGCCGGTGGGCGCTTTGGGGGAGCCTCCCAGCCTCTGGCAGGGGAAGAGGCAGACACGGAGGCATGTGGCCCCCTCACTGCTGAGGCCAGCCTTCCTTCCTGCTCTCCTCTCTCAGTGCACTGGAGAGGCAGGAAGAGGGGCCTGAGGGAGGAAGGGGTTTGCGACTCCCATTTTGCTGGCCAGTCCCCGCTCCTCAGCCTGGCAGTGGCTCTGGGCTCCTCCCCCTGGGCTGTGCTGAGCTGAGCCCAGGGGTCTGCAGAGGGTGGGGGTCCGTCTCTGCAGCCTGGCTGCAGCCCTCCTTTCCCCTGACTCACAAGCCCCACTGATGCTCTGGGTCATACCCAGCTGACGGCTGCTGAGGACGCCACGATGATGGATGAACACACGTCCATCAGGCAGGGCCAGGCCCGGGCACCCACGAGGAGGGCCTGGGGACAGGCCCTGTGGCCCCCACGTCAGCCCCTCTTGCCAAGGCCCTGATAGACCAGCGGCTCAGGTGTGGCTCTTACCGTGTCCATCCCTGAAGATGTGCAACTATCGCTGTCACCTGGAGTCCTTTTGGGGCCAAGATGTGTGTGCATCCAAGCTGGTGGGCATTCACTCCCAAGCAGGGGCGAGGCTGGCCTGGCCCGGGAGGCCAAGAGGAGGGCCCTGTCTGCCTCCACCTCTGGGCACACCCCCTGCCCACCACCCTCCCTTCTAGAGAGCACATCATCTGACAGGGGGAAGTGGGGCCGTGGTTCAAGGGAGGACAGGCCAGGGTGAGTAACACTGGGGGCTCAAATGCCTAAGATGAGGGGATCAGTGACTGTCTAGGAGGATCCCTGGCTTTGTAGGTGCCCCAAGACCCCAGGGTAGAGATCAGCCGGGGTGCCTGCATCCCGCCCCTGCCCCCAGGGCCCACGGCACAAAATCTAGGAGCCCAGAGCTGCTGAGGTATGCTGGTCATCCCCCTAAAATGGGCATGGCTCAACCTGTCCCATGAGGAAAAAGGGCCCCTGGCCCCCTTGAGAGAGGGCTTGTTGGTGAGGGTTGACTCCTGGGGGCCCCTGAGGCTCCCAGCCTGTGGAGAGGCTGCCTTTTAAGGCTCCACTAGCAGTCAGGATATGGTGGCATTAGCCCTGGGGCCGCCTGGGTGGCAGGGGGGCAGCAGCTCTCATCCCCACTCACAGGCCCTGCAGCGCCCATTTGGAATTCCCCTCAAGACCCCTGGCCACCCGGATCCCCCATTCTTCCTAACATTGGCAATAAACCCTCAACTGTGACCCACTATGGCCTGAAGCTGCCTCTATGTCAGGGTCCCCAAGGAAAGGGCTGGGGGCAGACACACCAAACTGCCTCTTCTTTGGGGCTTCAATGGCCCCCCTCCTTGACTGGATCAGAGACTTCTGTGACCTGGGCCAAGTCCCTGCCCTCTCTGTGCTGTTTACTCATTTGCAAAGTGGTGACTGTGACAGTGACTGGGGCCAATTATCCATTCAGACACAACTGACACCTACTTCATTCTGGGAACTTTAATACTGTGACAAAGTTCTCTAAAATAGGCACCTTCCCCACCATACCCCATTGCCCAGGGCGGGCAGGCAGGGCGGGCCAGATCTCGTACTGACACTTGCTCATGCCTCCTCCCGGCGCAGAAAAAAAACCTGTTCTGTACCGAATTACAAGCAGCAGCTGTGGCCTGGGCCGCCAGGTGGAGCACAGAGAACACTCTGGGCCTTGGGAGGACGGAGCCAATGCCACCAGGAGCTGACTGGCAGGGGACGTTGTCTGCACAGACTCTGGCCCCCATCTGGGTGGGCCTTGCAGCAGGCGTCCTGGGCCAGAGGAAGGGCCCCGGCATCTATCCAACAGCAGGACCTCTCTTTAGGCCTGGGCCAAACTTTTCAAAAGTCACGATGCACAGATGTGGGCCCCGGTCACGCCTCATGGGCTGTCTCTGGGAAGAAAATCTCTCGGCATCGCTGCACTGTGTCCTGAGGAGAGACCACGCTGTGGCCGACAGTGCGGGGGTCAGCAAAGATCTCAAAATCGTTCCCACCCTGCACACAGGATGGGTAGAGAAGACATACTTAGGGGGAGTCGCTTTCCACATCGGCTGCTATAGACCCGCCCCTCCTCCTGGCCCTTCAGAACTGCCAGGAAGCCCACCTTCTCAGCCCTCATCACCTTCCTGCCCTAACTTGCTGTGTGATGTGGGACAAGCGCCCGGCCCTCTGGAGGCCCCAGCCTTCCGATCTGTGTAATGGGGTTAGTGAGCTATGGTGGTTCTCCAGGAGCACCCCCCCACTAAGAGGTCTTTTGTGTTGCCCCATGTTCTGGCCTTGACCTCGGGTGATCTGCACTGGGGGAAACCTGGGCTGGAGCACACTCACAGGGCTGGTCTCATTTCCAAAGAAGTGGATGGTGTCGAAGCTGTCCTCGTCCAGGCTGTCCAGGCAGTAGCGCTTGTCCCAGCCCTCAGGGAAGACGTCAAAGCTGATCATGCCTCCTGGCGGGGGGGAGGGGGGGAATGTTATTCCTTCCTGAGCGGGGCAGAAAAGACTAGCAGAGGGGTTGCTCATTCATTCATTCACTCATTCAACAACCCTCGAGTACCTACAGAGGGCCAGGATCAGGACACGGGACAGACTTAGGATCCTCAAGGAAGTTATGACACAGGCTGGAGAACAAACAAGACCATGAAATGGGTGGGGGAAGCTCATCCAGCCAGGGTGGTCAGGGGAGACCTCTGAGGAGGTGACAATGACCTGGGACCTGAGCCAATTGAGGATGGCTGGGGAACAAAGCACAGCCCCTGAGGCAGGGAAAAGGACTAGAGTCCCAGCAGTGGAGGATGCTGGGAGAGGCAGGGGGAGGGCTTGCAGGGCCTGGGCTTCACAAGGAGAGGGAGGAATAGCCTTGGGAGGGCTTTGAGCAGAGGCACACCATGATTCCAGCTCCTGCCTCTCTGGCCACTGGGGAATGGGTGAGGTGTCAGAGGGGAGCCTGGCTGTGTCAGGGTCAGTTGGAGCCTGGGACAAGCAGCTGGCAGTGAAGGTGTGAGCACCAGTGGGATTCCAGACGTGGGGCCCTGGGAGTTCTAAGAGTTTGGACTTAGGAATGGGCCAGGGAGAGCATTCAAGGGAGAGGCTTAGGTTTTTGGGCTGAGACACTGGGTAACTACTGAGGTGGGGAAACTGGGGTCCAGTAAACACTGAGCCCCTTTCTGCATCGGGTCAGCCAGCCCCTCTGCCCTGAGCAGGGGAGGGGCTCCTAAAGCCACTGGGGGCCACAGCCTGGTCTTGGGAGAATCGGATGGTACAAGGAGGATCCCTTACACAAGGACTTCCAGTCACTCTGCCGGGTGGACGTACCTCGGGAGAACCTCAGCCCTTTGCCAGCAAACTCTGTTTTCAGGGCTTCCACGAACTTTTCCCGGATCTTCTCTTTCTGCAGAGGGTAGGGGGTAGATGGCAGCTCAGAGGACCTGCTGTGTGCCAGGCCCTGGCTGGACACACAATCCATGTGAGCTTGCTGAGCCTTCTAGGTGGGCAGGACCCCCTCACTGTGCAGATGAGGAAACTGAGCCTCAGAGGGGTCATGCCTTCGTCAAGGTCACCTAGCCTTGGTGGCAGAGCCAGGGCCCAAATCCAGAAGGGATTGGGCTACCAATGGGTCTGTGGGCTGGGTCTTCTGAAGGGAGCCTTGGAGGAGAGAAACGAAGAGAAAGGCTGAGGAGACGGGCAGTCAGTGTCCCACGTCAGTGCCTATCTCTGGGCAGGGCTCAATCCTGTTGGCTGTGCCCAGTTCAATACAGCAAACACTCAGAAATGAGTACGGGAGCTGAGAGCAAGAGAGCCGTGAGGAGGTGGCTGTGGGCATTCAGAGAGGGCAGGATGCCAGGCATGGCACAGCACCCACTGTGCAAAGATGTGGCTGGGCTAGGGGACTCAGTAGTGCCCAGGCCTGTCCCGTCCCTCTGAGCAGGCAATCTGGTAGGAGCTCTGCAAACATGGAGCAGGGGGACAGTCCCCCACCATCCCCTAGGATCTCTCTAGGATCTCCATCTCAGAGGGCCACAAAGGGGAATGGCCATCTCCATCCCAAGAGGCGGCTGAACATCTAAACCAGCCAGCAGGACATTCAGTTGACAAAGGGTCTCAAGACCAGGCTGGGAAGTCTGACCACATTCTGAGGGACCCAGAGGGGCTGAAGATTTTGGAGCACAGGAGTGGGGTGGCTGGTATGGCCCTGTAGTCAGAGCTGGGTAGGACTGAGGCAGAAAGGCAGGTAGTGGTCAGCAGCATGGAACCTGGAGAAAGGACCCAGGGAGGATGTCAGATATAAAGCCAGACACCCCCAGCCTGAGATCTGAAGGCAGGTAGCCAGGCTTGGCTGCTGTACTCAGCTGTGTGACCATGGGCAAGTCACCTGACCTCTCTGAGGCTATTTCCTGGACTAAAGGAGGAAGAAGTAATGAATGAACCATGACTGCTTCCCTCTCATAGAAAAGCAGAGATGAGGGATGTGAGCCCCTTGCCAGCCTTGGCCTGGCTTTCCAGCCAGTAGACGGACTGCAGGGAGGCCAGAGTCCCCACCAGTAGCCACTCTGTAGGCCCAGGGCTACTGCTAAGAGTGCCCTAAGCTCTGAAGAAATGTTTCCACATGGCCAAGGCTTGCTGCACCTCCCTTCTCTAGAGAACAAGGCTGGTCACGGGACAGCCCCATGTACAAGGCCAGCCTCGGCAGGGACCAACCAGCACTGTGACCTTGAGCTGGTCACTCACCCTCTGGCCTCAGCGTCCTCATCTAAGGAAGGAAAGTACGTCCCTCCCTCAGAGTTCTGGAATACTGGAGCTGGGTCAAGCATTTACACCAGATCTGGGCCGGTGCAGGGAGCACAGATCAGGAAGGTTCATGCCCCTCCAGTGCCAGAAGGGGGCAAACAAGAGCCAAAAATACTTGAGAAGAACCAGGGCTCTGGGGTGGGGAGTTTGTGTGTTAATCCCCAATCCCAAACCAGGCTCGGTCCATGTGCCATCTCGCATAACACCCCATGGGATGGGAACTGCTATTACCCCCACTTTACACATAAGCAAACCGAGGCACTCAGTAGAAAAGCTGCTTTTCCAGGTTATGAGGCAAACGGGTAGAGCTGGGACTGGGAACCTGGGTGGACAAGGAGTCACTTCTCAGCATGTGTGTGTGGGGGAGGGTTTCCTTGCCAATGACCAATCTTAACTAAAAAAAAGTCCCCGTAGCTGAGCTCAGTGGCTCACATCTGTAATCCCAGCACTTTGGGAGCCCAAGGCAGGTGGATCACTTGAGGCCAGGGGTTCAAGATCATCCTGGCCAACATGGTAAAACCAATCTCTACTAAAAATACAAATACTAGCCGGGCATGGTGGCATGAGTAATCCCAGCTACTTGGGAGAGTGAGACAGGAGAATTGCTTGAACCTGGGAGGCAGAGGTTACAGTGAGCCGGGATTGTGCCACTGCATTCCAGCCTGGGCAACAGAGTAAGACTCTGTCTTTTTTTTTTTTTTTTTTTTTTGAGACGGAGTTTCGCTCTTGTTACCCAGGCTCGGAGTGCAATGGCGCGATCTTGGCTCACCGCAACCTCCGCCTCCTGGGTTCAGGCAATTCTCCTGCCTCAGCCTCCTGAGTAGCTGGGATTACAGGCATGTGCCACCATGCCCAGCTAATTTTTTGTATTTTTAGTAGAGACGGGGTTTCACCATGTTGACCAGGATGGTCTCGATCTCTTGACCTCGTGATCCACCCGCCTCGGCCTCCCAAAGTGCTGGGATTACAGGCTTGAGCCACCGCGCCCGGCCAACTCTGTCTTAAAAAAAAAAAAAAAAAAAAAGCAAGCTACAGAAATCCCTGTCCTGATCCCTGATAGAGCTTACAGTTCTGGGAAGGGGACAGACAGTAATTTGGATTTTAAAAGCAGATGGTAGAATATGGCCAAGGCTGCTTGGGGAGAAATAGGGAGGGGAAGGAGCAGGAAGTGCAATGGTGCTTTGGGAGGCCCCACAGAGGGACGAGCTGGGCCTGAGAGAAGTATACTCCAGCTGAGGCACAGCCCTGAAGTGGGACACTGCTGTCTCTAGTATCAGCCAGGAGGCCATGGCTGGAGCAGAGGGCAGGAGAGCTGAGGAACAGGTCAGAGAGAATGATGGAATGATGCGGACAGGCCAGCGTGGAAAGGTTTGGATGGGTGGATTGATCCATCTCCGAGAGGGAGGGAGGCAGTGGGGAGAAAAGCAAAACACACGTCATGGTTTAGCAGGGGTAGCACAGGCAGAGGTGAGGGGACCTTGGTGTGTTCCAGGCATAGAAAGTGGAGCTTGAAGGACACAGAGAGGAGACCCGGAGAGCTGGAGCCAGGCAGAGCTCTCAGGGCTTGGGGCACTGTAGCAGAGGGTTAGGACATCATCCAGTTGGCAACGAAGCACCATGGAAGGATTGTAAGAGAGGGGTGGGGCTGGGGGTAGATGTGGCTGATGTGTTTGAAAGGTTCTCATGGGCTGGCACAGTGGCTCATGTAATCCCAGCACTTTGGGAAGCTGAGGCAGGCAGATCACCTGAGGTCAGGAGTTCAAGACCAGCCTGGCCAACATGGTGAAACCCCATCTCTACTTAAAATATATGGTTGGGCGTGGTGGCGCATGCCTGTAATCCCAGCACTCTGGGGGGCGGAGGTGGGAGGGTCACCTGAGGCCGGAAGTTCAAGACCAGCCTGGCCAACATGGAGAAACCCCATCTCTATTAAAAATTCAAAATTAGCTGGGTGTAGTGGTGCACACCTGTAATCCTAGCTACCCAGGAGGCTGAGGCAGGAGAATCACTTTAAACTGGGAGGCAGAGGTTGTGGTGAGCCAAGATCATGCCACTGCACTCCAGTTTGGGTGATAGAATGAGATTCTATCTCCAAAAAAGAAAAGAAAGGTTCTCAGTGGCATTGTTGGAGAGCAGGCTGACAGGGCTTATGCGAGGGTGGGGAGAGACAGAGAGGAAAGTTGGAGCGGGCTGGGGTGGGGGAAAGGGGTAATCTGGAGAGTGGGGTCTCAGTTCTGCAGATGAACAGATTTGACACTGACTTGAGAGGCTGAGGTAATAGGAGTTGTTGGACCTGATGTGGGTGGGAAGGTGGAAATGGTGTTCCCAGGTACTGGTGTGGCTCAGTGAGTGGCTGCTGGTGCTGGTCACCTAGGGAGGGGGACCAGCAGCATTGGAAAGATGCAGGTGTGTCTGCGACAATGGCACATGGTGGGTGCCCAAAAGGGTTCAGCTGAATCAGAACACCTCCCGCAGTCTATTTTACTGATGAGAAAATAAAGGCTCAGAGAAATTGAGTGACTGAGGCCCCACAGACCTAAGGTTGCACAGCTAATGGTACCTTGTCCAGTTCGGAGAACTCAATCCGCTCCTCCAGGGTGCAGCTCCGGCCGATGGGCGAGATGTTCAGCATGCCATTCCGGAATTCGATGAAGGTTCCACTGGTGGTGCGAGAGTGCGGGGAGCCAGAGAGAACCAGAGCAAAACTGAATTCAAATCTGGCCCCACCTGGGATCCCAGCCTTATAGGACTTCAAAGGGGACAAGAATCCACACTCCCCCCGAAAAAATCAGGGGCCCAAGTATCTCCAGGCTCCCTCTGAGGGACCCACACTTCTCCTCCCTCAGGCCCCTGGTTCTGGAGATCAGGCTGATGGGACCTCACCGCTTCTTGGGCAGCCTGAGCAGAGCCATGTAGCTGAGGCAGAAGTTGATCAAGTCCTGCAGCAGCTCCTCCCCCAGGTGGTTCTGGATGGTCTGGGCAAGGAACACAGGGCTCTGAGTGTGGCCTAGGCTGCCTGACCCTGAGACAGGCACAGCATCTCTCCCCCAGCCCAGCACAGAAGGCACCCTTGACTGCCCCACTGTGGAAAAGTGGGGCACCCCTGGCTAAGCCCCTGGCACACTGACCTGCTTGGAGAGCAGTCGTCCATGCTTATACTGCACCGTCCCGTTCTCGGCAAACACATAATCAAACTTCTCAATGACTTTGGTGCCACATAGAGGACGGGAAAAAGAAAGAGTGTGAGACCACGTCTGTGATGCCATAGGCAAGTAAAGAGAGAGGAAGCTCACACCCTTGTTTTCACATTCAAAGGCCATTTGTTCAATCCCAGGCTGCAACCTGCTTCTCCAGCCTTTCTCCCTCTGCAGCTTGGTTTTCTTCCAAAGGATCTGGGCCTCTGCACACAGGCATCCGTGCAGGTCCTTTTGTCAGGACCGCCCTGCCTTGGCTTCCCTGCCACTCATCCTCCAAGATCCAGCTCCCTCCTCTGGAAGCCGTGCAGTACTCTCTGGCAGATGGCATCATTTCCAGTCTGTGCTCCCCGGCCCCTCTGCAAAGGGGCTTCCTTCCATTCTACAGCTGCTGTCACATTGTGTTCTCAAAGCTGGCTGCATGGGACAGTTGGAGTTTTCAGCTCTGGCTGCCTCGAGAAGCAACTGGAGTAGGTGGGAGATGGGAGGCACAGGGAGCACAGCCCAGAGACTGCTGCAGTGTCTGGGTGGCATGTGGTCACCTGGACTATGATGGGGTGGTAGAAATGGAGACAGAGGGGACAGAAAGATATTTTGGGGTTTGCTGATGGAATAAACAAGGGGTGCGGAAAAGGAAAAATTCAAGGAAGTTTCTGGCTCAAGGAACTGGAGGCACCCACTTTGACCGAGCTGAGTCCAGGAGATCTGAGGTCTAATCAATTTCCTAGATAACTTCAGAGTCGTCCTCTCTGTTAAATGGGATGATCACACCTACTTTAAAGTGTGATTGTAGAGATTAAATGAAATGACATTAACACATCATCATTTTTGACAAATAGTAGCCATCATTGATTCTGCCCCCACCCCTTTTTTTTTTGATATGAAGCCTCACTCTGTCACCCAGGCTGCAGTGCATTGGCCTGATCTTGGCTCACTGCAACCTCTGCCTCCCAGGTTCAATCGATTCTCCTGCCTCAGCCTCCTGAGTAGCTGGGATTACAGGCATGTGCCACCACGCCCAGCTGATTTTTTTTTTTTTTTTTGAGATGGAGTCTCACTCTTGCCAGGCTGGAGTGCAGTGGCGTGGTCTCAGCTCACTGCAACCTCTGCCTCCTAGGTTTAAGAGATTCTCCTGCCTCAGCCTCCCAAGTAGCTGGGACTACAGGCGTGTGTCACTACACCCAGCTAATTTTTGCATCTTTAGTAGAGATGGGGTTTCACCATGTTGGCCAGCTGGTCTTGAACTCCTGACCTCAAGTGATCCACCTACCTTGGCCTCCCAGTATGCTGGGATTACAGGTGTGAGCCACTGTGCCAGCCCGTTCAGCCCATTTCAAAGATGAGGAAATCAAGACTCAGCAGGGAGAAATGAGAAGTAAACTGCATAAGGGCAAGTTCTGCCTGCTTTGTTCCCAGCTGTTTCTCTAGGGCCTGGCACAATGCCGGGCAATAGAAGGTGCTCAAACGTTTGTGGAATCAGTGAGGGAACTATCTGGCTGCTCTCTCTCTTCTTCTGCCCCAGAGAAGCAGGACTGGCTCTTTGAAGATGCCCAGGAATCTCTCAAACTCCCCACTCCCGCTACCCCCAGCCCCACGCCTACCTTCGTCCCCATCACCCAGCTGCTCAGCGATCTTAGAGTAGTCAGAGCCGCCCACCACACCAATCTGCACTCGACTTCGCAGCTTCTGCAGGAAGGCGGCCACCTCAGGGTCAATTTTCTACGGGGTAAGGGAGAAGTACAGCATTCTGGCTTTCAGCATGCCTAAGACCTCCACTTAGTGCTCAGAACCCAGGGAGCCCACATTCTATCTGGATCTGAAGCCATACAAGGCTTAGACACCAAAAATTAGACAGCCAGTGGGGCATCATGGCTCAGGTCTGTAATCCCAACACTTTGGGAGGCCAAGGCAGAGAGATCGCTTGATCCAGGAGTTTGAGACTAGAGTCTATGAAATTTTTTTTTTTTTTTTTTGGAGATGGACTTTTGCTCTGTTGCCCAGGCTGGAATGTAGCTCACGATCTCAGCTCACTGCAACCTCTGCCTCCCGCATTCAAGCAATTCTTCTGCCTCAGACTCCCAAGTAACTGAGACTACAGGCATCCACCACCACACCCGGCTAAGTTTTGTATTTTTAGCAGAGACAAGGTCTTGAACTATTGGCCTCGTGATCCGCCCACCTCTGCCTCTCAAAGTGCTGAGATTACAGGCATGAGCCACCACGCCAGCCAATTTTTTTTTTATTTTTAGTAAAAACGGGGTTTCACCATGTTGGGCAGGCTGGTCTCGAACTTCTGATCTCAGATAATCCACCCACCTGGGCCTCCCAAAGTGCTGAGATTACAGGCATGAGCCAGCACACCCAGCTGAAAATTTGCATAGTGACACTCCCCTGTAGTCCCAGCTACTTAGGAAGCTGAGGCAGGAGAATCAGTTAAGCTCAGGAGTTTGAGGCTGCAGTGAGAGCTTTGATCAAACCACTGCACTCCAGAGACTGGGTGACCGAGTGAGACCCTGTCTCTAACAACAACAAAATAGCATCACAATCAAGTTGATTCTTGAGAAGCCAACAGTAAAAACCTGTCTACTAAAAATACAAAAAATTACCCAGGTGTGGTGGCATTAGCCTGTAATCCCAGCTCCTTGGGAGGCTGAGGCAGGAGAATCACTTGAAACCAGGAGGCAGAGGTTGCAGTGAGCCGAGATTGCACTATTGCACTCCAGCCGGGGTGACAGACTGAGACTCTGTCACAAAAAATTTAAAAAAATAAAATAAATAAAATTGCTCTGGGCAAACAGATCCAGATAAAGCAGATAAAGCCCTGGAGGTAAGCTATACCACTTGAACCACACTGCCTTGCGGAGGGGGCCAGGCCTGGGATCCTGGTGTGGTCAGAGGAGACTTTACCCTTCTCTGTTATGTTTTCATTCTTCATCAGGAGAGTGTGCTCATGAATATGTGTACAATTAAAAATTAACTTTCAAAAGGCAGTAAGCACAGAGCCTGGTCCATAGAAAAAATAACAGACTGTTCTTATCCAGGTTGTTATGTCTGTAAAGCAAAAGGTCAGAGGGAGGTGTCAGAACTGGGTCTAGGCCCTGCCACCTTTGTTCCAGTTCTTTTTTTTTTTTTTTTTTGAGATGGAGTTTCGCTCTTGTTGCCCAGGCTGGAGTGCAATGGCGCGATCTTGGCTCACCGCAACCTCCGCCTCCTGGGTTCAGGCAATTCTCCTGCCTCAGCCTCTTGAGTAGCTGGGATTACAGGCATGCGCCACCATGCCCAGCTGATTTTTTGTATTTTTAGTAGAGACGGGGTTTCACCATGTTGACCAGGATGGTCTCGATCTCTTGACCTCGTGATCCACCCGCCTCGGCCTCCCAAAGTGCTGGGATTACAGGCGTGAGCCACCGCGCCCGGCCCCTGTTCCAGTTCTTTTATTTGTTTGTGATGGAGTCTCACTCTGTGAACCATGCTGGAGTGCAATGGGGCAATCATGGCTCACTGCAACCTCCGCCTCCTAGGTTCAAGCAATTCTGCCTCTGCCTCTGTAGTCCCTCTAGCTGGGACTACAGGCATGCGCCACCATGCCCAGCTATTTTTTGTATTTTTAATAGAGATAGGGTTTCACCATGTTAGCCAGGCTGGTCTCCAACTCCTGACCTCAGGTGATCTGCCTGCCTCAGCCTCCCAAAGTGCTAGGATTACAGGAGTGAGCCACCTCAACCAGCCCACCTTCACTCCAGTCCTGCCATCTTCCTCCTGGATCACCCCTGCAGGAAGGCAGAGTGGGCTGATCCTTCCTTGAGCCCCCAGGGCCCAAGCCAAGGCAACTTCACCAAAGTGGATGGGGAAAGGCATTCAGGACCTAAAAGAGGAGGCTAAGACCTGGGTTCCCATCAACCACTGCCTAGTAAAACCCATCCCCACCGCTCCCCGTCTCTAGACCTGTCAGTTGGTCCTTAAGGCCCCCAGACTGGAAGGTGAGTTACCCACAGGGAGGGCATGAATGAAGCCTGCTTATTCATGCATCCAGCTGGTGAGGGGGCTTTTGGGGACTCACTCAGGATGAGACCCAATGGGAGAAAAACTGAGCCGACGTTAAGAGGCTCAACACAGCGAGAGCCTTTAGGAGGAAAACTACAATCATACCGTCATTATGCCTCAGTGTCTTCACAGTAAACAGACTAGGCCTGGAGCCTCTCACCTCTGGGTGGGTAGAGCCCATAAAAGCATTCGAAAAGAACCCTTCTCTGCTGGGGGAGGCCCAGACCTGCAAAGGTCGGGGTGGGATGGCTCCTAGATCCCCCGTCTCCCACCAGATGGTGACTGACGCTTGGCTGTGTGCTTGTGTGCCTGGAACTCCCGGTTCAGAAGCCAACTCCCACCACTGGTGCGTCGTAGGGCTGAACTAGGGTGGGATCCCGGGTTCGGACGGGGGTGCATCTTGGAGCCAGGCCTCGGTGGCGCGTGAAAGCCTCTGGGGAAGGGAGATAGGCCCCCGCTTGCAGCCTCCTCCCTCCAGTATTGTATCCAACTCCAGCACTCCCAAGCAGAACACAGGCAGGGACTCTGCAGGGGCAGCGACGTGGAGGACCAGGTGGGCAGCCCCGAGTCAGGTGGCCGGGTAACGCCACATCCCACACTCGGTCCCGGGGTGTCCACGGTCACGCTGCTGCAGACCCCACACTCAGCCTCGGGGGTGTCCGCGTGACACCCCCGGCGGGAGCTTCCAAACTTCAGGGTCCTACCTGGCGAGCCGGCGTGAGGGTCCCGTCCACGTCAAACAGGCAGAGGACGCGCTCTTTCCTGCGGGCGCCCTGGGGGGTGACCGCCATGGCGGCAGTTACGAGAGCGGGGCGGAGTCCCCAAGATGCAGCTGCCGAAACAGCGCAGGGTTAAGATTCGACGGGGCGGGGCTTTGGGGGCGGGGGCAGCAGACTGATTGAGCCAAAACATAAGGGGCGTGGTCTCGGTGGCCTGAGGCAGGGGCGGGGCCTGAGCTGATTCTGATTACCCCTGGAGGAGGGGGCGTGGTATGGGGCGGAGCGGAGCCCTCCAGGTTCGATTGGATTGCTCCAAACAAGACGGAGGTGGGGCCTGAGCCTCGGCCCGGCAGGAAGTGAGAGGTTGAACCCGAAAGACAGGGGCGGGATCAGAATTGGCGGGTTGATGGTGATTGCTACTGGGCAGACAAGCGGCTGGGTCTGGCGGGGCCTCGACCATGACTTAGAGAGCCGGGGTCTCTCTCCACTCTCACAAGATTTGTAGTGATCGCTTTGCCTTACAAATTTTGAGCTGTAAGAAATCTACTGGACTGGGCGCGGTGGCTCACGCCTGTAATCCCAGCACTTTGGAAGACCGAGGCGGGCGGATCATCTGAGGTCGAAAATTCGAGACTAGCCGGGCGCGGTGGCTCAAGCCTGTAATCCTAGCACTTTGAGAGGCCGAGGCGGGTGGATCACGAGGTCAAGAGATCGAGACCATCCTGGTCAACATATCGAGACCATCCTGGTCAACACGGTGAAACCCCGTCTCTACTAAAAATACAAAAAAATCAGCTGGGCGTGGTGGTGCATGCCTGTAATCCCAGCTACTCAGGAGGCTGAGGCAGGAGAATTGCCTGAACCCAGGAGGCAGAGGTTGCGGTGAGCCGAGATCGCGCCATTGCACTCCAGCCTGGGCAACAAGAGCGAAACTCCGTCTCAAAAAAAAAAAAAAGAAAGAAAATTCGAGACTAGCCTGACCAACAAGGAGAAACCCCCGACTCTACTAAAAATACAAAATTAGTAGCCGGGCATGATGCATGCCTGTAATCCCAGCCACTCGGGACAAGAGCGAAATTCCGCTTCAAAAAAAAGAAAAGAAAAGAAAAGAAAGAAGTCTTCTGAAGGCCTTTGCTCAGGCTTTGAACTTTGCGGAATTACCTTCCCCAAACCTTATAACTTCTGTCCACACATAAGACCCCTCTCTCATGGTCCATCTCCTTGGAGAGCTTCCCAGATTCTTTTTTTCTTTTTTTTTTTTTTTGAGACAGTCTCGTTCTGACCAGGCTGGAGTGCATGGTGCGATCCTCTGCTCACTGCAACCTCTACCTCCCAGGTTCAAGCGATTCTTGTACCTCAGGCTCCCGAGTAGCTGGGACTACAGGTGTGTGCCACCATCCCCGGTTAAGTTTTATATTTTTATTTGTTTATTTTTTTATTTTTGAAACAGGGCCTTATTTTATTTGAGACAGGGTCTCACTCTGTCACCCAGCCAGGGGTGCAGTGGCACGATCTTGGCTCACTGCAACCTCCGCCTCGGGCTCAAGAGATTCTTCTGCCTCAGCCTCCCAAGCAGCTGGGATTACAGTCATGTGCCATCACACCCGCCTATTTTTTTTTTTTCTCTGAGGCAGAGTTTAACTGTTTTTGCCCAGGCTGGAGAGCAATGGTGCGATCTCGGCTCATTGCAACCTTCAACCCCTCTTGGGTTCAAGCGAATCTCGTGCGTCAGCCTGCCAAGTAGCTGGGATTACAGGCATGTGCCACCATGCCCAGTTAAGTTTGTATTTTTAGTAGAGATAGATAGGGTTCCACCATGTTGGTCAGGCTGGTCTCAAAATCCTTACCTCGAGTGATCTGCCAAAGTGCTGAGATTATAGGTGTGAGCCACCGTGCCCAGCCAACCTTCCCAGATTCTATTCACAATTATTTAACCATTGCATTGACTTTGGAGTCAGTTCAAGGTTGTCTTCCCGGCTCCACCACTGTGTGACCTTGGACAAGTCACTTCACCTCTCCGAGACTTTGTGTCTTCACCTGTAAAATGGGATGAACACTACCTGCTTTGCGTTTCACATGAAAATAAATGTAGAGCCGGGTGTGGTGGCTGACACCTGTAATACCAGCATTTTGGGAGGCCAAGGTGGGTGGATTTTTGACCCCAGGAGGTCGAGACCAGCCTGGGCAACATGGAAAAACCTTTTTTTACTAAAAATACAAAAAATTAAGCCAGGCGCGGTGGCTCAAGCCTGTAATCCCAGCACTTTGGGAGGCCGAGGCGGGTGGATCACGAGGTCAAGAGATCAAGACCATCCTGGTCAACATGGTGAAACCCCGTCTCTACTAAAAATACAAAAAATTAGCTGGGCATGGTGGTGCGTGCCTGTAATCCCAGCTACTCAGGAGGCTGAGGCAGGAGAATTGCCTGAACCCAGGAGGCGGAGGTTGCGGTGAGCTGAGATCGTGCCATTGCACTCCAGCCTGGGTAACAAGAGCAAAAACTCCGTCCCCCAAAAATAAAAAAAAATAAAAAAAAAATTAGCGGGACATGGTGGTGTGCACCTGTGGTCCCAGCTACTCAGGACGCTGAGGCAGGAGAATCACCAGAGCCCAGAAAGCTGAGGCTGCAATGAGACAGATCTTGCCACTGCACTCCAGTCTGGGTGACAAGAGTGAGGAAACCCTGCCTCAAGAAAAAAAAAAAAAGTGCAGATCATATGAGCCAGTAATTCAACTTTTTGAAATTAGGAAAAGGAGCCAAGTGCAGTGGCTCACACCTGTAATCCCAGCACTTGGGGAGGCAGAGAAAGGTGGATCATCTGAGGTCAGGAGTTTGAGACCAGTCTGGCCAACGTGAGGAAACCCCATCTCTACTAAAAATACAAAAATTAAGGAGGCTGAGGCAGGAGAATTGCCTGAACCCAGGAAGCGGAGGTTGCGGTGAGCCGAGATTGCGCCATTGCACTCCAGCCTGGGTAACATGAGTGAAACTCCGTCTCAAAAAAAAAAAAAAAAATACAAAAATTAGCCAGGCATGGTGGGGTGTACCTGTAACCTCAGCTTCTCGGGAGGCTGAGGCGGAAGAATCGCTTGAGCCTCAGAGGTGGAGGTTGCCGTGAGCCGAGATGGCACCACTGCACTCCAGTCTGGGTGGCAGAGTTGAGACCCTATCTAAAAACAACAACAAACAAACAAACAAAAAATCAAAAATAGGAAAAGAAAAAAATATGGAATTGTTTAAACGAACAAACGGACAAAGACCCAACTAGAAGATGAAATGCTATGAAGCCATGAAAATCTGCATTGTATTTGTGTGTGTGTGTGTGTGTGTGTGTGTGTGAGAGAGAGAGAGAGAGAGAGAGAAAGAGAATAGGGTCTCACTATCTTGCCCAGGCTGCTCTAAAACTCCTGGCCTCAAATGGTCCTCACAACTCAGCCTCCCAAAGTGCTGGGATTACAGATGTGACCCACTGCACCAGGCCCCATGCACAATTCTTGCTTTTCTGACTTGGTAGCTATGTTATCTTGGAAGATCACTGGAGTTGGAATAGGGAGAACTGCAGTTTGGTCCTGGCTAACTCTAAGGACTTGGACAGGTCAGCTTTCCTCACTGGGCTTCAGTTTCTTTATATCTAATGAGAATATAAACCCTGCCTGATAGAACTATAAAAGGTGAGATAGTAAGAACTGGTGCATGTTATTCTCTACTACGGACTAACTACCATACAGGACACTTAACCAGGTTTTTTTTTGCAGACAGAGTCTAGTTAGAGTGCCGTGGCGCGATCTCGGCTCACTGCAACCTCTGCCTCCCAGGTTCAAGTGATTCTCCTGCCTCAGCCTCCCGAGTAGCTGGGACTACAGGCACACTTCACCACGCCTGGCTAATTTTTTTTTTTTTTTTTTTTTTTTGAGACAGTCTCACTCTATCACCCAGGCTGGAGTGCAGTGGCATAATCTTGGCTCACTGCAACCTCTGCCGCCCAGGTTCAAACAATTCTCCTGCCTCAGCCTCCCGAGTAGCTGGGATTACAGGTGCCTACCACAGTGCCCAGCTAATTTTTGTATTTTTAGTAGAGACGTGGGTTTCACCATGTTGGCCAGGATGTCTTGAACTTCTGACCTTGTGATCCACCCGCCTCAGACTCCCAAAGTGCTGGGATTACAGGCATGAGCCACTGCGCCCAGCCAATTTTTTGTATTTTAGTAGAGACGGGGTTTCACCATGTTGCCCAGGCTGGTCTCGAACTCCTGAACTCAGGCAATCTGCCCGCCTCCGCCTCCCAAAGTGCTAGGATTACAGGTGTGAGCCACTGGTATCTTCATTGACCTGTTCCATTGTTGAAGAATTCCTAGAAACAGGTTAAGTGCAAATTCCTAGGCCCCACCCTTAGTGCTGGGATCCAGAAGGTCTGGAGTGTGGCTCACTGGGCAGGAGGGGCTTTTATGTCCTATGGACCTGATCTACCTTTCTGAAAACAAAAATAAGCACCCTTGGCCCCTTAACAAATGGGCTGCTTCTTACAAATGCCTTTCCTACCATCCCTTCCTCAATTCTCATCACAACCCTTTCCACATGATATGGCCACTGAAACCCAGAGAGGGAGAATGTTTTGCCCTGAGGTACAGACCTAGGAGGACCAGGTAGGGTCCTCTTAAAGGGTCCTCTTAAAGGGACATAATGGCCACCATTATGTCCCTTTAAGAGGAAGGCTCATCCCTGGCAACTGGTGCTCAGATAGGGACCAGGGGAGGCCCTGGGGAGAAGAGCAGTACTGGGGAGAGGGAAGACTGGCCAGAAGGGCGACTTAGAGGGACCCAGAGGAAGCCAGGACTGAATGCGGTGGACTAAGAGCTGAACCTGGCAGGATACTGCTATGAAGGGAAGACCCTGGGTGCTTGTGGGCCAGACATGTGGCTGAAGCTTGGCGGTTAGTGACTTTCATGTTTGGTTTGGGTGTTTCACTTACTTTTCCCAATACATCTCTAAAAAGAGTACCCTTATGCTCAATTTCCAGAGGTAGGCTGTGACATCAGAGAGGTAAAGTGGCTTTCCTAGGGTCATACATCACAGGCAAGATTCCTCCTCAGTCCTGTTTTGCCAAAGCCCAGGCTCTTCCCTGGCTCCTGGCTACTGGTAGGAGGCCATGTGTCAACATGTCCAATAAGCATTGGGGCTGTCAATACTATTTTTCTACCTGGTATGTGACTTGTTGTGTATGGGCGGTCCAGGCCCAAGGGGCAGCCTCTGTGTAGTGGGGTTTACAGTCAGGCTGACAGTTCTTGGAGCTCTCCTCACACTAGTGACCTTGGGCAGGTCCCTCCCACTCTCTGAGGTTGTTCATCTACAAATGGGTCAACACCCTCCTAAAGGTTGTGTAGTTAAGAAGCCTAGGGGCAGCAGGGGAGGTGTGCTGTGTGCTGAGGCTGGTGGAGACTGGATGTTGGAATTTTTTTTTTTTTTGAGACGGAGTTTCACTCTTGTTGCCCAGGCTGGAGTGCAATGGTGCAATCTCAGTTCACCGCAACCTTTGCCTTCTGAGTTCAAGTGATTCTCTTTCCTCAGCCTCCTGAGTAGCTGGGATTACAGTCATGTGTCACCACACCTGGCTGATTTTGTGTTTTTCTTATTAGACACAGGGTTTCTCCATATTGGTCAGGCTGGTCTCAAACTCCTGATCTCAGGTAACTGCCAGCCTCAGCCTCCAAAACTGCAGGCATTACAGGTGTGAGCCACTGCGTCTGGCCTGGTTTTAAAACTTTCAAAATGCCTGCAGTGCTTATATTGTTTTCACAATAAACATGTCTAATGAATCTAAATGAGCTGAAGGACACATGCTCAGATGGCTTTGTAGGAGGTGGAAGCTGTTGATGGGTTGGCTCAGGCCCTCTGGGGCTCTCTCAGCCAAAGTCAATGGGGACAGATATGGCCCAGGCCACAGGACTGTTCCACCTGGGGGTGGGGGACAGGGGTGGCAGCCTGACAGGTGGGGTCAGTGGTCTCTGCAGGTCAGAGTTCAGCCCAGGGCTGTGAGAACTTGAGCAAGTCTCTCTCCTGACCTCGCAAGCCAGGGGTGGGGAGCAGAGTCACACTGGGAGGAACTTAGAGAGGATCCAACCCATAATTTCCATTCTCCAGATGAAGAAACTGAGGCCCAGAGAGGGGAAGGCCTTGGTTACTTTCTCAGAGTCTGAGGCTCACCCCATGCCAGGCCCTGCCCTGAGAGGTACTGGGCTGGTGGGAGTGCACCAGAGGCACACATGGGAGCAAGGAGTCAGCTGTGGTGGTGGACGGGTCAGAGGGCATGCTAGCTGAGCCTTCAGCACTGAGCAAGGGGTGGGGAAAGGGGATTCCGGTGGAGAAAAGAGTGAACCAAGGCCTGGAGGTGTGAAACCACCAGAAGTGATTATGGACTGGGACTGGCATTGGCACCAGGGTGTGGGGTAGGTCCAGGGTTTTCAAGAACAAGATTGAGAAGGGCCTTGATAAATGACAAGGAGCTTGGCTGTGCAGGGGCTGAGATGTGTGGGGAGCTGGACAAACTTACTGAGGTGGCCAGGGGTACCAAAGACCAGCATGGCATTGGGTGTTGAGCAGTGGGCTGGGCCTGGTGTGTGGGGCCATAGCGCTACCTGGCATCCATCACTCTCACTGCAGCATGACCTTGCCTGGCTCTCCATCCCGGGAGCCAGTGGGGCAACCTCGTCCAAGACTCTCTGCCTCCTTCCAGAGCAGCTGGGCTCTGTGGTCAAGGGCTCACAATTAGGGGTATGTCAGGCCCCTGCTAGGCTCCTTGCCTGCCTTCTCAGCTACAGCCTGTTTGGGCATGAGGAGCCACAGACCCAGCCTAGAGCCAAGTTGAAACTAGAAATGAACACTTTTCAGTGAGGTCAGACATTCCTGATGGCTAGAGGAAGGCTTCAGAATTTGAAGTTACCAGACAAGGCTTTGGACTGCACCAGCTGCAAGGTGACCTTGGGCAAGTGATATTCTCTCTGGGCCCTTTCCCCATCTTTATAAACCAATGGTAAAATTCAGACATCCTTCCCTGTTATAATCACTTTTTATCCACAGGCTCACAACCATGCACAGGACACACATCCAGACCCCACAAAGTTAAGCTCTGAGGGACACGCAGAAGGCTGGGGTTGCTTCATATTGGACACACATCCAGACCTGATTCAGGGACCATACAAATGCAGCAGGCAGAAATGAGTTTATTGCATTAGAAAAAACACCAAAAGAAAACCAGCAAACACCTCCATACTAGACACAGTTATTAGTACTCGAGGGCATAAAGAAAACTCAGATACCAGATTTATTTCTGGGCGGGGGTGATGGTCTCATCCCTCCCCCTTCCCTATCCCTTTAAACCAATGGACCTCTAGGGAGGTGTCCAGTGTGCAATATAAGTACGTGACTCATTTCCCACTCTGCTTGCCTGTTCACATCCAGGTGGAGTTAGCCGGCCACAATGAGAATGCTCCTGAGATACTGGGACAGACAGAAATGTGAGGATGGGGGTGGGCAGTTGAAGCCCGAGCCTGGGTTTCCACATTTGGTGACAGTGGGCCTCCCGTCAGGGGAGGGAGAGCTTGCCTTCCCATGGAGCTCTGGGAAAACTGCTCACTGATCCCTTGATCTCTCCCCACAAACCCTAGGGCACAGGCAATGGCACAAATGGCTGCTAGTATAAAGCGGTGCGCTGTTCAAGAAAATGAATGACTAAAATTCTCTCAGGGGAGCTGCCCCTGGGCCTCAGGGTGCCTGCTGGGAGAAACAAACCAGCTGAAACTGGATCTGGGAGAGAAGAAATTAAAAAAAGGAGCTGTGGTGCCCAGAACCCCCTGGATGGAGGGGAGACCCCAGGCAGAGAGGTCTGGAGCAGGAGCCTGAAAGACAGAGCTGGGCCAGGCAAGTTGGAAAAGGGAACAACACTGGTGGGAAACAAAGCCCTGGCCTAGACCAACTTGCTGCCCTCCCAGAAGAAACCCAGCCTCTCAAATTCTTTCTCCTTGGGCCCATGTCTGCCAGTAGATCACCATTATATAATAATCCCTGCTAGTTTCTGCTCTAATTTGTGATTTCCATGGACACTGGCAAATCAGTGGGTCTTGAGAAGAATTAAACTGTTCATTCATTTGGCCTCTAATCTTCAAGTTTTCAAATGTCACTTGACATCCCAACTAGACATACCCCGGTCAGGTCGCAGGCAAACACTAAGGCAGAATGACATCTTTAGCTGAGACTCTGATGATGGCAACTGCTATGGCTAGTGGCAAAGACAGCAGCAGATGGGGCCAAAAGTGAGCAGCAGCTTTTTGGAGAGGAAAGGCCCCCTGCTGCAGGCCAGACTTCCAGGAAGACGCAACATAATTCAAGTCCACAAAGTGGCAGGAAGTTGTGGCAGAAGGGACCCAAGGATGTCAGAGCTGAGACTCGGGCACCTGGCAGCTCTGAGTCCCTTCTTCACATGCACCTTCTCAAAATCTAACTAAAGGAGGTCTACATGAAGAGAAGGAATCTGCAAGTTGAAAGTCTCTCTGGATTAGAGACTCTCAGACTGTTCCCTGCCTATCAACTCCTAGCAGCAAGTCATTAGGAAAATGCCCAGTTACGCCCCAACCTGCTTCCCCAAAATCAGAATGACAACGGAAATAAGGTGTGCCTTCAAAACACATTTAGGATAAGGGAAAGTCCCTATCAGAAATGAATCTAAATTTTCTTGCCACCTTGATTCTACATCATTCTTTTTTTTTTTTTGAGATGGAGTCTCGCTCTGTCACCCAGGCTGGAGTGCACTGGTACAATCTCAACTCACCACAACCTCCGCCTGCCAGGTTCAAGTGATTCTCCTGCCTCAGCCTCCTGAGTAGCTGGGATTATAGGCATGTGCCACTGTGCCCTGCTAAGTTTTGTATTTTCAGTAGAGACAGGGTTTCACCATGTTGGCCAGGCTGGTCTTGAACTCCTGACCTCAAGTGATCTGCCTGTCTTGGCCTCCCAAAGTGCTAGGATTACAGGCTTTAGCCACCGTGCCTGGCCTCACATCATTATTCTTTCTACATCAAAGGTATTTTCCAGCCGGGCACAGTGCTCATGCCTATAATCGCAGCACTTTGGGAGGGTGAGGTGGGTGGATCACCTGAGGTCAGGAGTTAGAGACCAGCCTGACCAACATGGTGAAACCCCTTCTCTATTAAAACTTAAAAAAATAGCTGGGCATGGTAACATGTGCCTATAGTCCCAGCTACTTGGGAGGTTACAGTGAGCCGAGATTGTGCCACTGCACTCCAGCCTGGGTGACAGAGCAAGACTCAGTCTCAGGAAAAAAACGGTATTTTCCTAGAGCAGGGAATCCTATCTCCTGGTCCCCAGCTGAATTCTGCATACTGGTCTGGGTGGTAGTTGCAGAGACTGCAAATAACCTACATCATTACTACAGAAAAAAGGCCTGGGCCTCTGCTGCTTCAGCCCAGACCTCATCAACTATGACACATCAGCTATGCTGAGGAACAGCAGCCTCAGGGGCACTGAGGCAGGTTTCCCAAAACTGATGGCAGAGGATTGGCAATCCATCTAGGTGGAAGGAGGAATGGCTTTATCCTGTTTTCTCCGGTCTGATACTTGCTGTTACTTCCTTGATCCTGAGGCAGCGGCTGCTCCAGCACTGGCTTTGCTTGGGGTAAGGGAGGGAAGGTGAAGAGGGTCGTGGCTAAAGAGTTCACTTAGGTTGGGTTAGTCATCCTGAAACTGGTCCCACGTGCACCAAATCCTTTGGTTCATTTAACGCTAGAGTAATTGTTTCCAGGCCATGGATGTTCTAAAACTCACCTGGGCCCCACAAGTGGTGGTGACTTGGGTAGAGCGTGAGTGTTCTCTGGGAAGAGTTCTAGGTTGGGGCTCCCCCAAACCGTGCCTCTTGCTTTCTGTTTAAACAAAGCCCCTCCCTTTCTCCAGTGTGGAGGACGCTTAGGAAACAGCGTCACAAGTGAACTCAGAGACAAGACGGCCTTAATAAATTAGTATAATACCATTAGAAGGGGTGGCATTTTGTTCTGTTTTTTAGCAGCATTATCTACATGCGGCCTGACAGTCTCCTTCCCTGGGAAATTTAAAAAGCCGTCCCTTGGTTGTTAGCTCTGATGTAAAATTATAAAATAGAAATCTGGTAGGGTTTGTTTTGTTTAAAAAGGAAAAGCCCTGGTGAGGCAGGGCGGTCCCAGGAAGTCCTGTTAGCTCTGGCCATTGGGTCTGCCCACGGAGCTCCCTCCTGGAGGCTGGATCTGAATGGAGTCCAGGAGGGGCCGAAGTGCCTGTCCAAAGGGCCTGCAAGGAAACAGAGACATGAGTGGGATGGGCTCTGGGATGTGGCCTGCTGTCACACACACACACCCTGCACTGCCCACGAGTAGGGAGGAGGAGTGAGTGGTGGCAGCAGCAGCAGCACCACCACAGCAAGAAGGAGCACCTCATCACCTCACTTAAGTTTCCCATTTGCCTCACACACCAGTGTTCTTGGAGGGCATCTCCAAAATAGCCTGCCCTGTGCTTTTTTTTTTTGAGACAGAGTCTCACTCTGTCACCAGGCTGGAGTGCAGCGGCGTAATCTTGGCTCACTCCAACCTCTGCTTCCCGGGTTCAAGCAATTCTCCTGCTTCAGCCTCCTGAGTAGCTGAGACTACAAGTGTGTGCCACCATGCCCAGCTAATTTTTATATTTTTAGTAGAGACAGAGTTTCACCTTGTTGGCTAGAATGGTCTTGACCTCTTGACCTCGTGATCCGCCTGCCTCAGCCTCCCAAAAGTGATGGGATTATAGGCATGAGCCACCACGCCTGCGCTGTTTTTTTTTTTTTTTTTTTTTTGAGACAGCCTTGCTCTGTCACCCAGGCTGGAGTGCAGTGGTGTAATCTTGGCTAACTGCAACCCCCACCCCTTGGGTTCAAGCAATTCTCCTGCCAAAGCCTCCCAAGTAGCTAGGACTACAGGCACACGCCATGCCTGGCTAATTTTTTGTATTTTAGTAGAGACGGGATTTCACCATGTTGCCCAGGCTGATCTCAAACTCCTGACCTCAGGCAATTGCCCGCCTCAGCCTCCCAAAGTGCTGGGATTACAGGCGTGAGCCACTAAGCCCAGCTGAAAAAGATCAAATTTAAGCAAGGAAACTGAGGCAAAATAAGAAGGATATAAAAAAGAAGATAGACCAGGTGTGGTGGCTCAAGCCTGTCATCTCAGCACTTTGGGAGGTCGAGGCAGGTAGATCATGAGGTCAGAAGTTTGAGACCATCCTGGCTAACACAGTGAAACCCCCTATCTACCAAAAATACAAAAAGTTAGCTGGGCATGGTGGTGCACGCCTGTAGTCCCAGAGGCTGAGGCAGGAGAATCGCTTGATCCTAGGAGATGGAGGTTGCAGTCAGCAGAGATCAGGCCGGCCTGGGTGACAGAGCGAGACTCCATCTCCAAAAAAAAAAAAAAAAAAAAAGAAGACAAAGTTAGGGGTGAGGACAGCACACAACTAAATTCTTCCAGGAACAGAGGTCTGCCAGGGAGTACAGGGAATATGCAGGAAAAATGACAAATGCCAGGTTCCCAGTATTAATGCCTTTCTTCCTCTTTCCTGCTGTCCCCAAGACGTGCCACCTTGCTCTGTCACCCAGAGCTGGAGTGCAATGGCACGATTTTGGCTCACTGCAACTTATGCCTCCTGGGTTCAAGCAATTTTCCTGCCTCAGTGTCCCGAGTAGCTGGGATTACAGTGGGGGTCACCACGCCCGGCTAATTTTTGTATTTTTAGTAGACACAGGGTTCCACCATGTTGGCCAGGCTGGTCTCAAATTCCTGACCTTATGATCTACCCACCTCAGCCTCCCAAAGTGCAGGGATTACAGGTGTGAGCCACCACGCCCAGCCACTAATGTCTTTCTAAAGGGCTCCTAGTTTGCTCTCATAGTAATTTAGCTGGAAAAAACACTGCAAATACTGGAGTTTGGAGATTTTCCATGATTACAACAACCATAAATAAGGTTGCCCACAACATATTTCAATCACTGGCTTTTCAGTGGATACTGTCACTTTTGAAAATCATCTCTAAGTTCAAAGGAATGAAGTATTCCAAAGTATAAACAGATGACACCTACAAATATCAACCCTAATTCAGACAATTCCAGGAACTCCACCCATCAAATAATACCAGTAAGAACATTCTGGCTACTCCAGTTTGCTCAGGGCCCCATAACCTACATCCCTCAGCAGGGCTGTGGGGCTGCATACCCATTGAGCGATAGGAAGGCAGGGCCACAGCTGGCAGTCTGGGGCTCCTCACCAGTCTGCCACAGCAGCCTCATTTCCTATGCAAGCTCTTCCTGGGGTTCCTCCTCAGGTATAAAAAATAGTCCACCTTGCTGGGCCTGCTAAACCTGTCAAGATCTCTGTTGAGTAAGGGTCATAATTCAGAAGAAACTGAGTCAGAAGAAGCAAACAGACATGGTCCTGGAGTGAGCAGAGACTGCCTGAACGCAAGCAATGGCAATGGGAGGGAGAGGGGTGAGATGGCTTTAGGGGGTGTTTTGTCTTTTTAGCCGATACCACCTGGATGATGGCCTACAAGCCTCTTTCAAGGCTTGGGCCACATAAGGACAGAAGGAGCTGCAGAATGTTCTTGAAGAAAACATCTGTTGAAGGCTGACTGTGCTGTAATGCACAAGGGCAAGTAGAACTTAGTCTGTGAGGGAGTCAGAGCTCCTGGTGCAGTGGAGAAAGACAAAGCAACAGCTATAAAATAAGCCCCTCTACCATTTTTCTGACCCCTCTCTGCCCGTCTAATGATGCATTTAGTTGGGTACTTCTGGGGAGTGGCATGCTTCAACCACAATGGGAAGGACAGATGCCAGACTTTTATGCAAATACTAAAGCTAATGTCAAGTGGGTTTCTAAGTTCTGTGGTTGAACTTAGGCCAAGGCAGAGCTGGTCTAGCTCTGAAGGTGGAGGTAATACAGGTACACAACAGTGGGTGTAGCGAACAGCAGCCTTCTGTGTTAGAAGCTGCCATCAGGACAGGCCCGCCTGGTTGGGAGGGCAGATGGCCAGAGAAAGGGCACTGACCATTAATGGGGAGGTTGGCCAAGGCAGGGGTGGGGACAGAGGCCACACTTACGTGGAGAGAACTTCAGAGGGCAGGTCTGTGATGTAAGAAGGAATCTTCCGCCCAGTCAGGAACTGTGCCACTTCGTTGCTGAAGGTGTTACAGTTGTGTTCGAAGAGGTTGTAGGCCTCACCTCTGTATGTTGAAAGATTTGCAGAACAGATATGAGAAGCCAGCAAGCGTCTATGTGGAATAACTCAAGCTAGGCTGTGGAATAGTGAGCATAGCTCAATGTAAGGACTGTGATTTCCCCGCTCTGATACACCAGAAACACTGCTTATTTGCCATTCTGGCCATTAATAACTGATTTTTAAGGGAAGGAGAAACTGAAAATACATGGCTCCTACACAGTTCAGGAGAATCTTTACATTCATGAAAGCAGAGCTCTGGTGTTAGTATTTACCCCATACTGGAACTGATGAAAGCCTCTTTCAGGAAAAGTCTGCTTATGTTTGTATTTCATCCCAACCCTTCTGCAAACCCTGCTTTTCCTTCTACAAACTTGTCCAATAAAGGTTGCGAACAGCACTTGCTGATTTTAATCAGAAGGAATGAAAAGCCCTTGTTTCCTCTAAAAATTTTAGCAGAAAGTATGCTGGAAGGAATATCTGTATCAGAACAACTTAGAACTCTTTTTGTAGTATAACTGCCCTTTCTTCATGTTAATTAAGCAAAAAAACTGGGCCAGGCCTTGTGCTGAGTGATAAGGATGAGATGACATGGCAGCTGCCTCCAGGTGTTGATTATCTGGTTGGGGAGACAGACACAACTAACCACCACCCCTGTCTCCACTCACCGGAACAGGGACTCCCCCAGGGAGGACAGGTACTCCAGAAAGATTTCTTCTGTGACTTCTGTACTCCCCACATCAACCACAGAGTCTGGGGGCCCAAGCAATGTCCCTCCCTAAAAGAGCCAACCCAAAGAAAGTCATTAAATTACCATCTTTACTGTGGCTTCCCACAGTAGATCACAAACACTCTGTTCTGACTCTTTTTTTTTTTTTTGAGATGGAGTTTCTCTCTTGTCACCCAGGCTAGAGTACAATGAGGCAATCTCGGCTCATTGCAACCTCTGCCTCCAGGATTCAAGTGACTCTCCTGCCTCAGCCTCCTGAGTACAGTGCCTGACACCATGCCCAGCTAATATTTTGTAATTTTAGTAGAAACAGGGTTTTACCACGTTGGTCAAGCTGGTCTCAAACTCCTGACCTCAAGTGATCTACCCACCTGGGCCTCCCAAAGTGTTGGGATTACAGGCCTGAGTCACTGCACCTGGCCTGACTTCACTTTTAACTTTCAGGGCACCCTGGGCAGATGAAGTGTGCTATTCACTATTTGTATCAAGGATGCAATGGCTTAGAAGCAGGGGTGTCCAATCTTTTGGTTTTCCTGGGCCACACTGGAAGAATTATCTTGGGCCACACATAAAATAAACTAACACTAATGGTAGTTGATGAGCTTAAAAAAAAAATCTCATGTTTTAAGAAACTTTACAAATTTGTGTCAGGCCACATTCAAAGCTGTCCTGGGCTGCATGTGGCCTGCGGGCTACAGGTTGGACAAGCTTGGCTTAGAACTTTCTAGAGACTTTCTATTGCCATGTGCTGCCAGCATGGTTAGGAAGTCAGGCTTCTTGTTTCTTATGGAGCCCTGGGAAGCTGATTCTCTTGCAGCCCTGACTCCTGATGCTGTCCACTTATTCAGTTGAGAAAAACAGAGAAACCCAGAATCAGTTGAGAAAAACACAGAAACCCAGAATCTAAAGTCTCCTTTTGTACCCAGTATGTCTCATCATGAGGACGGAACAGGACAATAGAAATAGCTCACACTTCACAGGCCATCTCTTCATGCCTATTTGCATAAAGTATGCAGCCAGTTTTTCTTCTGACATATTTGACATCCTGTGTAACAATGGAAAAATGTGAAGGGCGGTGAGAAATCTGACAGGCCGGCAGTTATTTCCATAATGCAATTCTTTTTTGATCTGTGAGCTTAATCTAATGATGGTGATAGGGCAAGGGAGTTGATGACTCCTGAAAGGCCTATAGAAAACCCTAAGCTATGGAGTTAACAGATTGCCATAGAAGACTGAAGGAGAGACTGAGGTTGAATGGGGAAACCAGCCACTGTGGAAGCAACGGGATCAGCAGGGAGAACAAATCTGGGAAGGGATAATACTCCAGAGCAGAGCTCCCTGAAAAGATCATTTATTCACAGTTACTGAGCACCTCCTACATAGCTGACATTGTTCTGGGCACTGTGGAAAGCATGGTGAGCAAGATACCTATGGTAGGCAGAGAACAATTACCTCAGAGTTGTAAGAGACTAAAAGGTGACTCTTTGACTCCTCTTATTCAGTTATAGGCACTGGGGCTGTGGTGTGGACAAAATAGATGAGGTTCTTGTCCTTAAGAGGCTAGTTTAGTAGGGAAGGGGGATTAAAAAATCCCATAAATCGGTATATAATTATGAGCTGCAATAAGGGTGTGCTGGAGAAGTACAGAATGCCAACAGTACATATGACAGGTAACTTTCCTGGTCTGAGGGGTCTGGGTAGACTTGCCTGAGAAAGTGACACAACTCAAATCTGAGGGAGGGAGAGGTGTAGCCAGGTGAAGGATCAGGAAGGCGTACTGATGTCAGAGTTTAAATGTCTAAGGTGTGTTCAAAGAATGAGAAGAGAGAGAGAGTTGGGAGGAAACAACCTGAAAGAGGCTGGCCAGAGACAGTCAGAGACTAGATCAGGTAGGTCCTGAGAGGCCATGCTGAGCTTTCTGGCTTTTATTCCAAAAGCAATGGGAGAATTCTGGCTTATGCAGGGGATTGTTTGAGCCCAGGAGTTTAAAATCAGTCTGGGCAACATAGGGAGATCCTATTTCTAAAAAAATAGAAAAAATTTGTTGTATGGTGGTGCTAACAGTCCTAGCTACTTGGGAGGCATTGGACCTGGGAGGTCAAGGCTGCAGTAAGCCAAGATTGTGCCACTGCACTTCTGGCCTGGGTGACAGAGAAGACCTGTCTCAAAAAAAAAAAAAAAAAAAAAAAAAATCCTATAGGATACTGCAAAAAACCCCCACAAAAATAAAACAAGCCAACAATCTAAAAAACAAAATAAACGGCTTCTTGGTCATTGCTTGAGCACCTCCTGTGACAACACTTGGATAGCTCTGATAGAAAGTTTTGGAAAAGGATATGGGCTTTGGAGTCAGAATCCTGGGTTCTAGGACTGGTGACACTTATTGGCTGTGTAAGTCTGGGCAACTCTTGATGCTTCTCAGAGCCCTCATCATTCAGCTTAACATCAGAACATCAGCTGCATTCCTATGACGAGCTGGGCACTGTGCTGGGGATGGGAATGGAAGGCATCAGCTTGCAAGGAGCTTACACAGTTCCCTGTGGAGACCCAGAAACAGCTCATTTCACCATAAGATGCTCCGTGTGAGACAGAAGGACCCATACATGCCATGGGAAAAGAGAGGAAGGCAATTGGCTGGGGTGTCTGGGAAAGGTTTTCTTGAGCCGAGTCTTCAGGTGGCTTTGAGGAACAATGCCAGAGGTCCACAGCAGAAGCGAAGCTCCTGGTCTACAGGAGCCCCCAGGAACCTGAAACTGCAGGACAGAGTGCAGGGGAAGACACTCACCGGGGGGCAGCTGGAGATACCACCACTGCCGAAGAAGAACTCATCCTTGTGCACAACTATGGAGGTGTGCCTGTCACACACAGAGAGACACAGTGAGCCAGAAAACTTAGTATTTGAGTAAAAGCAAACACCATGGTGCAGTGAGAATAATTTCTGCCCAAGGATAGGACTGTGGTGACCAGCCTTATAAAACCAACCAACCAAAGGTATGAGTATGGTAAATGCCACAGATCATGGGTGTTCAATCTTGGCACTACTGACATTTGAGGCTGGATAGCCCTTTGTTGTTCAGGGCTGTCCTGTGCATTCTAGGCTGTTGAGCAGCATCCCTGCCTCTATCCACAAGATGCCAGTAGCATCTTCCTCCCTGT
>NW_022437107.1:0-57285 GCF_009761245.1 Sapajus apella
TGGTTTACCATATAAGCCCAGCCTTCTTTGGGGAAATGTAGAGTCAACGACAATTTACTTTTCAAAGCCCTCTCAGTGCTCTTCTGATCTGATTTGTTATTCTGGATCTGCCGGGGCTCCGGTTTAATCCCTGCACGTGTTGCTGGGACTGCCCTGTGCAGCGAGGGTAGGTAAAGGAAGTACTGGGTGCTGGGTGTGGTCTCTGAGCCTCAGTCAACAGAAGCTGTTATGGCCTGGGTGTGATGCTGAGAGCCAGGCCCAGCCAGACCTGCTGGGACGTGGATCGGTGGGACTCTCCTTGCTGGGTCTCCAGTGGGATGCCCTTCTCAGTCCTTTCACCAGAGAGAACAGGCTCTTCTTTTTCTTTTCTTTTTTTCCCTGCATGTTTTGGCAGTTGCAGGTTGCAGAGTTCTCTGGGCCCATCCAGGATATGTGAGAGAAAAAGAAAACTCAGGGTCTGGTGCAGAGTCACCCCCAAAGCCCTGAGGTTCCTGTACAGCCTTCGTTCCTCTCCACCTCCCAGAGTCCTCTTATGTCTGTTAAATTATTTCCAGGGTGTCTAGTTGTATTTAGAGGACAGATGCCAACTTGTCACAGAATGTCAGCGTCCACTCTCCAGGCATTTGGACGTGTGACCACAGGTCCTCGAGCAACTCCCAGCAGCATTTTCACATCTCCATTTCTTCTACCCTGACAACATCTGAAGTTATGATTTTTGTTTGTAAATTTGCCTTTTGGTTCCTTTATGAGGTGATTAATTAATATAGGCTGCTGGCTCTGTCCCATGAATTCAGACCTTGGAGATGCCACCAAAGGAATGACAATTGATGGAGCCCAGAACTTAAGAGGAAACCCTGAGGTTGGGCAGGGGTGCGTGGAGTCTGGGGTGGGACGGGGAGCACAGTCTCAGTGGAGGTGGCCCCATGGCACAGCCCGGGTCAGGCTGCAGCTCTCTGCTCTGGGGCTCACCTGGGGCTGCCATCTGCCCAGCCCTGCTTTCCTGTAGAAGATTCCACCCCTACCAGCCCCAGGCATCCAGGCAAGGCCAGAGCACCTCAGGAGCCTCCTGGAGTGAGGGCCATGATGCCTGGGCAGGTTGGCTGGCGGCCCCTGGGAAACCCTCCTCCCCAGCCTAATGACAGTCAATTATAGCACAGGAGGGCAGGCCTGGACAGACAACACCGGCTAGAAGGACAGGGGCGTTCCCTGCAGACCAGGACAACCCCTAGGGGTAAGCAAAGAGGCCCCCAGTTATCCTGCCAGAGGCTCTGCCCTGAGGAGCCCCTGCCCACCTGCCTGAAACCCACCAGGAGGGTGTCAACTGGGGCGTAAGACCAAGGCAGCTGACCATCATTAGGGAAAGAAAGCGGCCTGAGGAAACAAGACAGTGAGGAGAGTGAACTGCAGGCAGGAAAAACCCCAAGGTCTTATATCGGAGGGAGCAGATTAGCAAATTCATGACATACCCTCAGGACGCAAGGAGTGTGAGCGGCTGGAATTGGCAGTTATGCAGAAGCCGCAGCCGGGGATACTGGACTGGAACACGTGGGAGCCGAAGTGATGAACTTGATGGGAAGGTTGAAGAGCAGAAAATGAATGAGTAAGGTAGGTCAGGCTCTGGCTCTTCTAGAAGAACCTGAAGGGGTTGAGTAGACAGAGGTTGAGGGAGGAGAAGTGCTTAGAAGAGGAGAAATGAATAGATAAGAGGAGGTATTTCAAAAATGACTAGGAACTTTCCCCAAATAAGAAAAAGCATGCAACCTCAAACCAAAAGTACCCGTAGACTTTGTTAAACAGGAGAAAACAGAAAGAAGCACTTACATTTTAAAGTTAAAATGTTATGTATAATTTCAAAGAAAAACATCTACATTTTGAGTCAAAATTTCTAAAAACTTCCAAAGAGGAAAAGCCAGCAACCTGCACAGGAATGGGAGGGGTGCTGACATTAGAATCGTGGCACAGACAATGGATGCAAGAAGCAAGGGAGTGACAGCTTCAGATGCCAGAGGAAAGGACCCTGGAACCCAGGGCTGCGTTCTGCTCACCGCCATGAAATACGGGCACTCAGGAACTGTCTTCAGACCTATCAGCCCCCTGAGAGCCAACCCCAGAAACACTCTTGGAGAAATATTTCAGCAAGGAAAAGGAACCCAGGAGGAGCTTCCAGGTCTGGGGAGGAGAGTGCTTCCCCAGCGTGGATGATTCACTGCCATCTAAGTAGGCAATGATCTATGTGTGTGCTGCACAGTCCAACTCCATTGGAGGTGATGGTGGCCTGGCCAGAGAATGTGGGCTGGCTAGGTGGCCACAGAGAATTATTTTTTCCATTAAAAAGAAATGTGTTCTGGCCTGGCTCCATGGCTCACACTGTAATCCCAGCACTTTGGGGGGCCCAGGCAGGTGGATCACCTGAGGACAGGAGTTCGAGACCAGCCTGGCCAACCTGGTGAAACCCTCTCTCTACTAAAAATACAAAAATTATCTGGGCATGGTGGAAGGCACCTATAATCCCAGCATTCTGGGAGGCCAAAGTGGGCAGATCACTTGAGCTCAGGAGTTTGAGACAAGCCTGACCAACATGGTGAAACTCTGTCTCTACTAAAAACGCAAAAATTAACCAAGCATGGTGGCACATGCCTGTAGTCTCAGCTACTGGGGGTGCTGAGGCAAGTGAATCTCTTGAGCCCAGGAGGTGGAAGTTGCAGTGAGCTGAGATCACGTCACTGCACTCCAGCATGGGTGATAGAGCAAGATCCTGTCTCAAAAAAAAAAAAAAAAAAGTGCCACGTGAAGCCGTGTGTCTTTTTGGGACTGTTTTTCAGCCTTTTCACACTCTGCTCCTTCCGTTCTGTTCCTCCACCTCCACCAAACTGTGTTTTGATGTTGTGTTTGCATGATTTGGTGTATCTGACATTTTAATGTTGACAGGGCAAGTTTCTATTCATCTTTTTTTCTGCCTGTTCTTTTGTGTTTATTCTTTCAGATAAACTTAATTCTAACTTTTTTTCTGTAATGTCCTCTGGTAAAACTATGCTTCAGAGACCCCCGCATGTCACTGTGTTATCAGTTTTAATAGCTGCAAAAGTTCCACGGAGTGCTTAGACCATAATTTATTTAAGGGGTGTGTTTTGGTTGTTTTCACTTTTACCCCGTTCCCAGTGGCAATGGCATTTGTGCAGTGTAGAGGCTGAGCAAGGGAGTTCAACTGCTTAAACTCAAAATGTGTTCCTATTACAGTGGGCCCTCCCTACCTATGCGTTCCAATCCATGGATTCAACCAACCATGGTTGAAAATATTCAGAAAATGAAGTAGATGGTTGTGTCTGTACTGAACATGTACAGACTTTTTTCCTTGCTGTTATTCCCTCAACAGTATAACACCTGTTTCCATAGTGTTTACAGCATACTAGGTATTACAGGTAACCTGGAGATGGTTTCAACTACAGGGGAAGATGTGCGCAGGTTACGATACTATGTCAGGCGCAGGGAATTGAGCATCTGTGGATTTGCATATCTTCAGGGATCCTGGAACCAATCCCCTACAGAATCTGAGGGGCGACTGAATTTGCCAGTCCTGTGACTTGGGCCAGGCATTTAAACTTTTTCAGCCTTGCTAATCTTCACAGTGGTGATGAACCTAAAACCCTTCACTATTTCGGGGGGCACATCCCAGCACACACTGGCTACCCCTTTTTTGGAGTAGATTATTTGAAGTAGGATTGAAATCGTTGATCAGGGAGTAGGTACATTTCTCCTCTGCATTTTCGAGTCACTTTGTGATCCTAAACTGTTGTACGAGATCTCATTTCCTCCCGCAGAGCAGGAAGTGCCCATTTCCCGACTCCACTGCTGGAGAAAGGGCTCAGGGCTTTTCATCTTGCCAGTCTGGTGAGCAAAAGGCACATTTTGTTATTGTTACATTTGCATTTTTATTAGATGCCAGGAGGGTTTTAGCATCTCTTCAAGTGTTTATTGGCCATTCTCATAACTCCTGTGATTTGTGCTAATCCTCTGCCCATTTTTCTGTTAGGTTGGTTGCCTTTCACATATTGATTTTGTAAAAGCTCTTTATATATTCTTCATATAAATCCTGTAGCTGCTTATAAATGCCATACAAGACATTTCCCTGGTATGATGCTTGCCTTTTGCTGTGTCCATGAGGCCTTTCTTTATTCGGAGGTTTTTAAATATCCATACAATCAAATCTGGTAGTTTTGCTTTTGGTTTTGAGGTTGTGCCTTGTTTGGGTGAGTCTTTCCTACCTCTTTGATTACAGAAATGCCCTTCCATTTAAAATATTCCTCTATTATAAAACTTATTTCCACATTTTCTAAATTTTCAATTTTTAGCTGAAAAATATTTAAATTATTAATTATTAAAGTATTAATTACTTTTCTCTTATTATTGGTTTTATTTATTTTCATGTAGCAATGGGCTCACATTTAGTTGAGTTTAATTTAATTACTTTAAAGTAATGTATAAATATCTTCAGTTTGTACCACAGGTTCTCACTCATAAGTGGGAGCTGACCAATGGGAACGCATGGACACAGGGAGGGGAACATCACACACCAGGGTCTATCATGGGGTGGAGGGCAAGGGGAAGGAGAGGACAAATAACTAATGCGTGCAGGGCTTAAAACCTAGATGACAGTTTGATAGGTGCAGCAAATCACAATGACACATGTACATCTGTGTAATAAACCTGCAGGTTCTGCACATGTATCCCAGAACTTAAAGTGAAATTAAAAAATAAATTAATTAAAAATATATATCTCCAGTTTGTAAACATCCCGGCAACACGGGAACAGAGTTAAAAGGGTCCATGTCCTCCTTAGCTCCTCCCACCCCCTCGTATCCTCCCTAGCCAACCCAGCGGTCTGGTGTGCGCCTTCCAGGTCTCTTTCTGACACTGGCATTCATAGATCACTATTTTCTGCCACGTGGTATCTTTTAAAAAACACACAGTTGTTTTGTGCGGAAACTTTCTATTTTTACCTCTCAGAAGTGTCCTGGGGGTTCTTTCCATGTCACTGTAGTGTGTGTGCGTGTGTGAGATTCAAGTTCAGCTTGCCAGTCTTATAGGATTGTGCTCCGCTTCCCCTGTGCTCTGGGCCTCCCTAACACAGCAGCCCGTCCCTGGAGGCTGATGGAGGCTCTCGAGCACCTCTGCTTATCATTTCTGTTTGTTCTGTTGATTATTTTTTTTATTCAGGTTTTCTGCCTCTTGCTAAGTCAACGTACATAGTCCAAGAAAATCTTCCATTTCATCCAGGTAAAACAGAACCCACTGGAATGAAGTTGGCCTCCCATCTCCTTGATTTGAATCAGTTTCTCCACATTGGATATTATGCCTTTTTTCTCAATCTAATGTTTTGAAATTTGTTCCTTTTCTTTCTCTTTTGCTTGACTTCCCAGAGGTTTTTTCATTTTAACAGTTTTTTCAAAGAAGTGGTTTTGGGTTTTATTTATCAAGTCTACTTTTATTATGGCTGTTTTTAAATTAAATACATTTATTTCTTGTTTCCTTTAAAAAAGCTTCTTGTGTGTTTACTTAGTTTATATAACTTTATGTGTCTTTTGTTCAAGTGTTTGTTCAAACACTTGCAGCTATAAAATTTCCCCAGAGAACTGCTTTGGACATATCCAAAGATTATGATAGGTCATACTCTAATTGTATTTTGTTTCTGAAAAGTTTTTCATTTTAGTTTTTATTTTCCTTTTTATTCAAATTATCTTTAGCTTTCTCCTTTTATCCTGTTTATGACAAATTAATTTGAGGATACAAATCTCTCACTAAATGTCAGTTTTGTTGAATTTCATAATTTTAATATGTTATACCCTATTGCTATTGAGTTCTAGGCTTTTTTTTTTTTTTTGAGATGGAGTCTCGCACTGTCACGTGGGCTGGAGTGCAATGGCAATGTCTTGGCACACTGCAACCTCCACCTCCAGGGTTCAAGCAATTCTCCTGCTTCAGCCTCTCGAGTAGCCGGGATTACAGGCCCCCACCACCATGCCTGGCTAATTTTTGTATTTTTAGTAGGGACGGGGTTTCGCCATGTTGACCAGACTGGTCTCAAACCCCTAACCTTGTAATCTGCCCACCTGAGCCTCCCAAAGTGCTAGGATTACAGGCATGAGCCACCATGCTCAGTCTCATTTTATAATTTTTACTGTGAAAACTTTGTTTCCAAAATGCACTTTTTCTTTTTTATGAGAGAGAGGCTTTGTTATCCAGGCTGGAGTGCAGTGATGCGATCTCAGCTCACTGCAACCTCTGCCTCCTAAGTTTAAGTGATTTTGTTGCCTTAGCCTCCCCAGTAGCCGCATGCCGCTATGCCTGGCTAATGTTTTGCATTTTTAGTAGAGACAGGGTTTCGCCATGTTGCCCAGGCTGGTCTTGATCTCCTGACCTCGGGTGGTCTACCTGCCTCCAGCTCTCAAAGTGCTGGGATTACAGGTGTGCACCACGACACCAGGCCCAAAGATTCACTTTTCATGTGGACTTTGTTATTGCATGTTTCTAATTTTGTGGCAGCCTGGTGAGAGAATGTGATTTGTGTAACAGCAATTCTGGGAAAAGGGCTGAAGCTTCCTGCTCCCCTAGCAAGGTTAATTTTCCCAAATGCTGTCCATGAGCTTGGAAAGCGTATGTACTCAGTTGGGAAGAGCTCTAATCTCTCTGTGAAAATGAGTGTTCTTCTGTTGTTGGTGGTTTTTGTTTTTTTGTCTCATTTGTTTTGTTTGCTCAGATCTTTTGATGATCTGGTTAATCTTTTAAACTATGCAGGATGTTTCTCTGCTCACGCAGGCTGGTGGGATGGGGTACTAGAGAGAAGACAGGTGTCTGCTTGCCCAGGACCAGCAAACTGTCACCTGACCTGGTTGTGCCTTGCCAGGAGCTCCCGTGCCTGTCTCTGAGAGTGTTATGAGCACAGTGGTGATAGCTGTGTGGTGGGTGGTGACTGGTCCTACCTCTGTTCGTGGTTGCAGCTGAGACACCACCCACTTCTGCTTCCTGTTAGATCTTGCTGGTCATCTGGCTTCTTCCTGGCCTGGGCTCCTGAGCTGGCTCTCCGTGGGCCAGGCAGGAATGGAGCTGGCTGCTGCAAGAGTTCCTTCACTAGAGGGCATCTCTCTTCTCCCACACATGGGAACACCTCAGTGGGCTTTCCTCCTCCCACTGTGGCCTGCAGCCCCACATTCCCCTCCTCACCCTCTGCTCTCAGACAGATCTGCTCTTCCCTGGTGTCTGTGCAAGGTGATTCTTCATGGTGCCAAGAATGTGGATATTTTTGAGAGCAGGGACTCTCACAAAGGTTTGCACACCCACGTTGAAAGCAGCATGATTCACAAGAGTCAAAAGGTAGAAGCATTCTAGGGGTCTACGTGTGGGTGCATGGTTAAGCAAAATGTGGTTATGCATACAGCACACTGTTACTGAACGTTACCAGGAAGGAATTTTTTTTTCTCCTTTTTTATGGAGAACAAGGCCTCACTATATTGCCCATGCAGGTCTTGAACTCCTGGGTTCAAGCTATCCTCCTACCTCTGCCTCCCTAAGAGCTGGGATTATAGGCGTGAGCCACAGCGCCCAGCCAGGAAGGCAATCCTGAAATGTGTGCCAGCATGCATGAGCCTCGAGGACATTGCACTGGGTGGAATAAGCAGCCTCAAAAGGACAAATACGTTGTGGTTTTACTTACATGAGGGACCCAGAATGGGGAAACTCACAGAGACAGAAAGAGCAGTGGTTACCAGAAGGAGGGAGTTGGTGTTTAGTGGTCAGTGGTGTTCAGTGGGTATGGTTTCCTTTTGGGAAGATGGAAAGGTTCTGGAGAGGGACGGTGGTAAGGGATGTGTGACAATGTGAGTGCACTTAATGCCAGCTAACCCTACACTCAAAAGTACTTACAATGGTGCATTTTACGTTAGTTGTATTTTCGCCACAATTAAACATTTTGCAAAAATCTTTTCAAAACCTGCCATGAAGTCCTGTGAACTTGAGGGGATGCCTCAGTCCTGCGTTTAACACGTGGAGCGTGTGTGCCTTGGCGTATGGCTGTGGAAGTTCTCAGAGCTCAGCATGGTGAGGGCGTCACCTTTCTGAGGGTGTCCGTGGTCCCTTGGAGAAGGGAGGCTCCGGGGCGCCAGCGCAGTCTGCTAGGAGAGGCTGGCAAAGCGCTGGTTCACTCCCAGCCCTGTTAGGGTGCTTTCACACGCTTCTCTCTCCAGGTCTAGGCACCCCTCCTCACCCTCCCTGCCCTCCTGGTTCGCTGATCCTCAGTGACTTCCTCCTTCAAGACTCAACTCCAGAGTCCCCACCCGAGGACCCACAGTGCCCAGCCCCAGCGAGCTCGCGGCTGTGTGCCGGACGCCTGGTTCCACGGGACCCTGGGGCGCTGGGCGCGCCCTCCCTGCGGCTGCCAGGGGCTCCTAAGGCAGCGGCTCAAGGCCCTGGGGCGGGCCAGGCATATGGTGGGTCCGCTGCCCTCACACTCGCCCCGGCTGTACACAGGAGATGCGGTCAGCAGATGCGTGGTTTGAACACCAACTGTCTCTTTCCGGCCTCGGGTTTTCTAGTCTGAAATAAACGCCTGCATCCTGGCCTGGCCCTTGGTCTCTGCCACGGGAGCGGTTTCCACCCGCTATGAGCCCAGCGAGCCTTCCGGGCTCGAAGAAGAGGGAGTGTGTGTGCGTGTGCACACGCGTGTGAAAGACAGTGTGTGCGCACACGTGTGTGCATAAGTGAACGCGTCAGGGTGCCCGAGGATGCACACATGCAGGTATGAGTGCGTGTGTGTGTGCTGAGAGGACAGCCCAGCTCTCAGGAGGCTGGGGATCCCCTTCCTCTCACGGCCCTGGGGGTTTGGGGGGCCAGCTCCCTGGGGCGAGCGCCGCCGTGCTCCTGCTCCTGCTCCTGCTCCTGCTCTGGGGGACCCGCGGCCTTCCCCGCCCTCACCACGGGGCGTTCCCCGCAGCGGCCAAGAGGTGGCGTCGCGGACACGCAAACGCGGAGCAACTCCCGGGTCCCTGCAGCCTCTCCTCGGGCTGTGGCCAGGGCTGGTCTCAGGCCCAGGCCGCTGCTGGCAGGGAGAGCAGGAACGATCGCCAGTCATGCCTGCTGGTGCCCCTGTAATGCTTATACTCCCAGGCATGGTCACCGCAACATGGATTCTCTCCATTTATTTCCCCACTATTTGGAACCCTGTATTTTTTTTTTTTTTTTAATCTGCTACTTAAAAATACCCAGAGTGGAGCTAAAAGTACAGACGCTGCTCAACTTACCCCTGGCTGCCGCCCGATGAGGCCACTGCGAGTGGAAAATAGACTGAGTCTACCTGAATACCAAACAGCACGGTGCGGGCCCCACCTTGGCCCTCTGCGAACGCTGCCCTGAGCCTCTGGTAGGCAGAAACATCAACACGAAGCCTGTTTTGTAGTCAAGTGTCGGACACCTGGTGTAATCATTGACTGCTGTACTGAAAGGAAAAAACCGAGTGGCCGTGTGGGACTCAAACACGGGTTTCTGCTGACTGTAGATGGCTTTTGCACCATCATAAAGTTGAAAACTGTTAGGTGGAACTGCAGTAAGTTAGGGGCTGTGTGCATAGAGACCTGAGTTCTGCTGCTCCGTAGCTGTGTGACTTTGGACACATACTTGAGCCTGAAGTCTTCTATACAAAATAGATTTTTTTAGCATAACACACATATATGTACGTGCCCGTGACTGTGCACATGTGTGTGTTTGTGTGGACACATCTGTGAATGCACATCTGTGTGTGTCTGTGTAGGTCTATATGTGCATTTGTGTGCATGTCTGTGTGTACATGTGTGTGTACGTGTGTGTGCTGTGCACATGTGTGTTAAGGCCCCGGGGTGGAGCTGAGGAGTTGAGAGGAGATGCTGGCAGGGCAGCCAGTGCCAGACATTTGTTGGCCAGGAGAGAAGCCATCATCCAGATGCACCTTGGGGTTCCTGTTTCTGGGGCACAAGGCTCTTGAAGTGAGGAAGCTGGGGGCTGCACCTCAGGGGAGGGGACGGAGCAAGGTCAGAAAGATGAAGAGAGTGCTGGAGAATGAGGGAAATCTGAGACATCAGGAAAGTAAGGCACAGGCCACTGAGGGGGCAGCTGGGCCCTGGGTGAAGCTGGCCCTTGGGAAGGAGGTGCCACAGACAGGAGAGTACTGAGATGGAGAGCCCAGGGGTATGGGCCCGTGGGTGCCTGACAGTGGGGATGCTCTTGAAACAGACCAGGGTTACCCACAAGCAGCGTTGTGACAAGTTATTCCATGTAAAAAACAGGTCAATGTCAGTCCTCATATTATGCTTTAAAATAAGGTCCAGATGGGCTCACACTTTAAATGTAAGAAAAAAAGGCAAAAATAAAATAAAGGCTTGTGAACAGGTGGTTAATTTGTCCACATTCTGTCCTCTTGCCCTGAGGCTGGCCATGGGCCTCCCAAAGGCTGGCTGGGAGGGCCTCCCTGCCACAGCCACACTCTTGCTCTGCCCACGCTGTCACCTTCATCTCCACCTCCCCTCTATCCTCACCACCGCTGCTCACGTCAGTGGGGAGCTTTCCACACACCAATCCCAGTCAGGTGTCTTATGTGAATTTTTCTTGGGCCTCGCACCAGAGGTAGTGGCACCATTGTCACCCCATCTGCTGAGGATGCCCTGGGGCCAGCAGGGGCTACCCAAGACCGAGGATGTCACCGTCTCCATCCTGCACCCAGCCAGCCCTGCCCCTGGGCCCACTTCCCTTCAAATCTTAACAGAGAAGCCACTGAAGTCTCTTTGGGTCCATCATATGGATGGGCCTCTTGGGACCCTGAGCCTCTGGGCTTCCCTTGAAGTCCTGGAGCTATTCGGGCTCCAGCTCTGGGAAGGTGGATCCCCACACATATGTCCTGCTGTCACTGTATCTATAGAGTCTGGCTCACACTAAGTGAACCACAATGGCTTGTTCAAGGTCATCTGTCCCACTGATTTCAGATTCAGTGCAGAGTCTGAAATCATCTGTCCCCCACATTGCACTCAGTGCACATCTGTTCTCTACCTTGCAGCCTTGCATGTGTGTGTGCCTGGGACAGGGGTACACACAAACGCATGCTCATATGAACACAAATAGGCACATGCACACACACATGCACAGACACATGTGCACATGCGCAGGCACATCCACGTGCACAGGTACACATGCACCTAGGGCCTTCTCAGCTTTGCATTTTGAGTCTGCCTTTGCCTTGCCCATCCTTGCTCATCCTTCAGGCCTCCGTCAAAACCCATCTTTTAAAAATCATCTCTGGCTGATGCTCCTTTTTTTCCCTTTTCGAAGAAGCGATACTGTCCTCAGTCATCGAGCTTTCACTGGGTGCTTGGTGTGTGCCAGGTCCTGACGTGAGTCCCAGGCATGTTCCAGTTCTCATGTCCTCAGGGCTCCTCGGTGAGTGGAGGGTGAGGAGGACACAGAGGCACAGGAGGCCATGGGGCAGGTCTGCGTCTGCTCAGGCTCCAGAGCTCAACCCTCTCTGCTGAGTCAGGATGAGCAGGACAGATGCCTGCTCCTGGAACTTAGCAGCCAAGGTGGACACACATGCAGAGAGGCACCAGGCTCAGGGGCTGTGGAGCAGGGAGAGGAAGCTTCCGGGACAGCAAACAATTCCTGGAGCGCCAGGGCAAGAGGGGAATCCTGGTGGAGGAAAGAGTGAACTGGGCAGAGGTTGGAGGTAGATGTAGCCCCCTAGCGTGTCGGTGGCTACTGAGCTGCTCTGTGACTTTGGGTGTCTTCATTCATCCCTGCATTTACAGATTTGTTGAGCAAACCTGCTGAGACACTTGTTTTCCTTCTGTGGGCCATTCATTGGGAATATGAGTTAGTTTTCTCCAGAACTTTTAAGAAGTATTCTTAGAGAAGAAACCAGGAGGCATTGTTGTGGGACGTTGGTCCAGGGTCTTGGGTGCGTCCCTTTGTCTTTTGCAGGTCAGGTTAGCAGGAATTGTGTTCTGCGTTGCTGAGACTGCAAAGTGCAGCTTCCCTCCTGCCCGCACTGACACCTTCGGGGAATGGTCTGGCGGCTCTTTTAAGAGCAACACTTAACTCAGCCTCGGCTGAGCCAGCTACCTGTGCTTCCTCCAGCCAGGCTCTGTGCTTTGTGCTTTGACTCTCAAAACAACCCTATTATCATCCCCATCCCACAGATGAGGATGCTGAGTCCCTGAGAGGCTCAAGTAGGTGCCTCAAGGTCCTCCAGCCAGGAGGTGGCAGAGCCAAGGCCCGCCTGGCCTGAGGATGCCGCAGCTCCCACAGGCTTAACTTCTTTGTGCCAGCTCTGTGTGGGGGTTTTCTGTGGTCCTCACAACCATCTTCCTGGTCAACTGAGGCACAGATGGTGTGGAAGTAGGAAGGCCGAGCTGGAACCAGAGCTCATTCCTGAGCAGGGTGCCCGGGCCCTGCCTAAGGTGCTGGGCAGCCTCCTGGTGTGGAGGGCGGGCTCAGGTGCTGCTGTCCTGTGGCTGTGGGGCTTTTCTAGGCACCCTCCTGACTGCTAACACCAGGACAGCCTATGATGTGGGACCGCTGCCCCATGACGTGTCCCAGGTGTCTGCATGTGACTGCTGGGAAAGTCTGGTCCTGGGCTGGGTGGTCCCACACTGTCCGCTGGCCCCTGCACCCAGATGGAGTGACCTACACCCCTTTGATGCCTGCCCATGCTCAGCCCTGGGACTTCCCTCCTTCCTCTGCATCTGACTTTGGTTGCCCTGGTTCTGCCACCCGGCACAGCAGCCCTTCTGGAAGCCACATCCTCCAGGGAGATTTGATTATGTCCTGGTGGTGTGACCTCGCTAATGCAATCAGAAAATTTGCTCAAGACTTTAGCTGCTTCGTTGGCGGCAGGGCCTGGCTCTCAGCAGCTCTGCAGGCTGGAAGGGCCCAAGAGACCCTCTACCCACCGGGGTGTCTCCAGTAGCGGGGGAGGGCTCCGGGGCGCAGCCCATTGCTGCTCTGCCCTCCTCCCTTCTTGGGGTAAGCTCCTCAGCTCTGATTTTATTTGAATCATGGAGCGCCTGTATCTGTCTAGAAAACGCACTTAGCAATGAGGAAATAGCACTGCAGAGAATATTCCAGAAAGCTGCCATTTTCCATGAAGGTTAGGCTCTTAACTGAAAATTCTAAGAGGAGAGGAAATTAGGGGAGAATCCAGATATTCTCTCCATTGTGGTAATCAGCTGTAATCAGAACCCGAGAGCTGTGTTCGCTTCCGGGAGTTCTTCCAGGATTACCAGAGCTGTCACAGTCACCTTCACTGGCCTGCACTGGAGTTGGTGGAAGCGGCTGGTGGGGTCAGGGAGCGCTCTGGGAAGTGGATCCAGCAGGGCTGGGGGCGCTGCTGCTCCTCAACTTTCCTGCTCCCTCCCCCAGCTCCCCCCTCAGGGCTGAGCTCAGACGGGACTCTGCTGAGCAAGTGTGAAACACGGGACAGGGCCTTCCAGGCAGAAGGATTGGGAGCTGCGGCCGGGCAAGTGTGTCCGGGGGCCTGAGTTTAGTTGAGGGTCTAAGTTTTCCCAGCAGGGCAGGGTTGAGTGTGAGGACGCTACAGGGCAGATTTCTGTGGCCTCAGAGTGAGGACAAGAAGGGGGAGACAGGCCACAGGGATAAGGGTGCCTGCTCCCTGCAGCGGCGTGCACACTATGGCTGAGCAGAGGAGCCTGGCCGCAGGTATTGGGAAGAAGCCCTTCTCGTGTGTGTCCTGGGGGCTGGGCATGGCCTGATGGGCCCCCTTTGCTCATGGTCGCAGGAGCACCTCCATGTGGGGTCCTGCTGAGCTGCCTTCCGTGGGGCCGGGAAAGACTGGCCTGGCCTCCTTGCTCACTACACCTTTTGGATAGTGCCAGGCAGGTTTCTGTGAGCAGAGCAGACAGCGAAGAGAGATGCCCAGTGATGTCAGCTGTCCCCTGCAGAGCTTCCCAGAGCCCAGGCTCCGGGCTAAGGGTCCCTGGACAGATGTCATCTCCCTGGCTTCAGTGGAATCACCCACAAAGCCACCATGTGCCCACCCTCCCACCATAGAGAGCAGCTGCTGGAGAACCCGACATGAGGCTTTGGAGACCTTGAGGAGCAGGAGACACGGGAGACGATGGCTGGGCTGGTCACCTTGGCACGGCTGTGCCGTCGCTGATTGCTGCCCACCCGCCCCCTAAGTCTCACTCTCAATTTCCTATTTAATTCTTTGGAGAGGCCAGTCCTGCGATGACAGGTGGTATGTACACTCTCTGGGAGTTGAGATGGAACCCAGGCAGTCAGATAAAAGTGCCACTGCCACATGCGGGCCTACTACATGCCAGGAGCTTCATGATCATCCAGTTCCTAAAACAACTGTGCTGCGTGTGCTCCCCACACCTGGGCGACTCTGGGGGAAGCGGGGCTGCAGGAGGCTCAGCGACCTGCCCTGGGAGAAATGGATGGCGTGGATGCCTTGTCCGCGAGGGCTGTGCTGGGAGAGGACAGGATCATCCCTGGAAGCTGGTCCTGTGTCTACGGTGCATGGTGACAGCTGCTTGGGCTGACACCCTCCTCCCTCTGTCTCCTGCTATCGAGTCCCTGGGTGCATTCAGGTATGAAGCAGCAAGGTCTCTTGTCCCAGAGGTGACTGGGACCCACAAGCGAGCAGTAGGCACCCCCCTCCCCCATGCTAATGCTCTTCACGGGATGAAGCCCAAGGTCGTGTCAGGGAGCCAGGGGCCATGGCCGTGACAGCCACCTACTCCAGACCATATCCACATTCGGAATAGTTCAGAATGGCCTGCCTTGATGACGTCACAAAGTTCTCTATGGAAATGTGTCACAGAGACAGAACTTAAGGGCATTTGGATGAGGCTAAGGTGAGATCAGGTCATGGAAGAACATTCTCAAGTTAGGTGGGAAACAGCTGGAGACCCCAGGATATCCTCAGAACCTTTATCTAAGCAAATACATGATAAGGTCTTTCCCAATAAATAAGCATGGCTTTTCGTCCTGGTTGAGGAGGGTTGTTGTAGATCTTTTTCCCTTTTAACCTTGGCTGCCAGGAAACTCAGTGCCAAGCTTTATGCTCCACCCCAGACCTACTTTCCTTGGACTGGCTCTTGGGTGCAGCCCAGTCTCTCCCTTCTTTATTGTATGAGCCTGCCTGGTTTCTGTACATTTTGCCCACTGGTCCTGATGGCTGGACACTCTTTCTTGAAGGAGCTGATGCATAGAGTAAGTGGATGATGACAGGCTGTGACAGGGCCCTCTGCCAAGGATTTGGGCTACGGGGTGTGGGCTGTGAAGGAAGAGGAGGGCCCCGCTCCTCAGAGGGCAACCAGGAGCACATTCCAGGGAGCACGTGCCTGCGGCGTTATCACAGCCACGGGCTGTGACATGGACACCAGAATAAACAGGATGTGGTGAAGCCTCCTGCATATGAGGGAAGCCTTCCTTGCTGGCCGCTGCTGTCATGCTCTTTGGCCATCTTGACCCATCACTAGGGCAATGTCAGACGCCTCTGTCTGTCTGAGGGCTTTGCCCCTAACCTTGTGCCAGAAAGAGGCTTGACAGCTGCTCCTGTCTCGAGGCTTCCTCCATAACCTCTTGCTGGGACTCATGCAGATTGTTCCAATTTTTACTGATGAAGAGAGTGTCTAGGTGAGCCTAGCAGTGCACGCAACTTTTCTCTTTCCCAATCATTTCCATGGGCGAACACCTGAGTGTGGAATGACCGCTCCAGTCAGATGGTGAATGCAGTGAACTGTGGGCCATGGTCTCCCAGGCCCGTGCCCCGGCCTGGCTCCTGCACCCACGCTCGCTGCTGTTGGCTTTGCTGTGATAACACTAGCTTGGTATAAAACTGCACCTTCTCCCTGCGTCTGAGTTTCCTTGACTGCTGTGGTGGCTGAGCGGTTCGCCCCACTTTGGGCTGCAGTCTTGGTTTTGTTGCTATTTGTATTTCATCCATGAATGATCTATGCATACCCATCATGCCTTTATCAATCCAGAACTTGAATTCCTTAAAATGCCAGGGAATTTTTAATGTATAATAATGTTAGCTATTGGTCTGTCATATTTGACACAAGCATCTTTCTGGCCTGTTTCCATCTTATTTTTGTTTATTTTTCGTCCACTCAGAAGTTCAGATTGTGTTCTAGTCAGTCACAGCCCTGGTTCCAAAAGGGGAATGTCCCTTGAGTCCCTGGCTGGCTTCCCTGGGAGAACGCCACCCCCCACCCTGAGTCCGGAGGCCCAGGAGCTGCTCCGGCTGGGCGTGGTCTCTTGGGCAGGTCTTGGGCACTGGGGGCCTGTGCCTGGACACTGGCATTTTGCTTCATTCCCACTCAGGGCCTCTCCCCAGCAGGCTTAGGAGCTGAGGGTGGTCAGACACCTGGGGTAGGGCTGGGGACACTGCACCAGTCTCCCAGGCCTGAGGGGCCACAGAGGGGAGTTCCCAGCTTAGCCCCAGGGGTGGCCACCTCTGAATTCTCACCAAGGCAATCCAGGCTGTCCCAGATCCTGCCCACACCTGAGACCTCAGCTCCTGCTTTTCCCCGCAGGCAAGTGGCCGGACATATGGGTTGAAACCTGATGGCAATAGGAAAGGTCTTCGTACACAGCTTTCCCAGCACCCAGGCAGAGACAGGAAGGCTGGCTACTAACCTGGCTGGAGGATGTGCTCACCCAGTGCCCTCCCATGCCTCTGGTGTCTCCAGACCACCCCAAAGGGTGGCCAGATCAGTGTGGGCTCAGCCCCCTGCCCACTGCACCTTCCCTTGGGGTGCATTCCTTGCCTGTCACAATGCTCTTGATCCTGCACTCATCCCCTCCTCCTCTAGCCTTCCCTGGCTGGCTGCTGCAATCGGTCTCCAGAGCTCTGCACAGCACTTCTTGGTGGTGTATCCTGGAGGACTCCCCGGTAGAGGTATCTGGCAGGCACAAGCTTGCTGTGTGCCTGGCCTGCAGAAATGCACAGTAGGCATGCATTTGTTGGATGGTTGTAACTCTGGGAGGCGGAGTGAGGTTCCGTATAGGTCCTTCTAGCATCCTCTTGGCCCCTTCAGAGGTGAGTGTGGAGATTTGGGGTTCTCTGGGTGGGGCAGAAGGCCAGGAAGTGCTCCACTCATGGTCACTTCATGGCGGGACTGGACACCGTTTGGAAGGCAGCCAGCTGTGCGTCCCCTATCTCAGGCCTCCTTGGGTATGAGTCACCATCGGGAAGTTGCATTTGTTTTAACGGGACTTGGCTCATCCCCGGAGCTCTGCCACCTGCTCGTCCTTCCTTCCACTGTGGAGAGGAAGGGGGTGGGGTGAAGAGTGCTTTCAAGAAAGCACTTTCCCCTCATCATCTCAAAAAAAAAAAATTCTTAGCAGAAGCAATGAGAGAAATTTACTGGCCTGTCAGAAGAGCCATTGCTCATCAGATGAGAGAAAGGAAAAGCAGAGGTCATCAATTCATGGGCAGTGTCTCAGGAAGGGATTAAATCATTTAGAGACATGTCCTTAAGAAATCATTGAAGGCTCATGCTGCTGTTTTCTTTCCTGGCCTTCCCATCACATGCAGATGGCCCCTGCCTAGCTGTTCAGGTGCAGCACCGGCACCATTTTTGTTAGAAATCTGGGCAGACATGGAGTGTGTGTATGTGTATGTGTATTATACATACTTGTAAGCCCACAAAGTGTTATCCATGTGATATGGTTACATAAACACACAACCATTGTCTAGTTGTGATGGTTTCAGTTTTCTTATCTTTGTGTTATGTTGTGAACTGCTACAAATTTATTCAGATAAGTAAGGACAGGAATAAATATAACCTGCCAGCTACAGGATGCTGGAAACCTGGTCTAGGGTCTTTAGGGAGTGGGAGGTGGTGTCTGCCATGGCAGCGTCATGCAGCACCTGGCATGGTGGCATCCTTGTTCCTGTCATCAGTCAGTGGGAAGCCGTAAGGTGCCTGGGCCTGGTGCGTTCCTGAGTCACTGCACAGTGGTGGGAAGCTTTGGCTCAGATGCCGGCTGGGCTTGAGTTCAAGTCCCAGCTCCCCACTAGTAACCTGTGTGGCCAGCTCTCCTCAACCTTCAGGGCCGTGTGAGTCTGAAACATGTGGTGCTGTGTCTGGCATTTAAATTGATATGTGAGGGTTCTTTTGGTCATTTGTGTGCCTGCTGTTCAGGTGCCCATCTCAGCAGGACAGCCCATGGGTCCCGGCATGACAGCAGGCAAGGGGCATGAGGTGGGCATAATCAATATGTTAATTTACTGGTTAATTTTGCTGGTTAATTTACATGTCAATCTGATTGGGCTCCGGGGTGCCCAGGTCGCATATGATTCCAGGTGTCTGTGAGGGCATTTCTGGGTGAGATTAGTGTCAGAATTGGCCACCTGAGTAAAGCAGGCCCCTCCATGCGGGTGGGCAGCAACCACCCTGCTCAGGGCCTGGAGAGCTCAGAAAGGCCAAGGAAGGAGGACACTTTCCTGCCTGTCCTTTGAGCTGAGGCATGGGTCCTCTCCTGCTCCTGGACTGGGGTTCACACCATGGGCTCCTCTGGTTCTCAGGCCCCTGGACTTACACTGGAGCCAAACAGCAGTTCCCAGGCTTTGGCCTGCAGACAGCGGATCCTGGGACTTCTTGGCCTCCACAGTCCCATAAGCCAGTGCCCCTGACACATCTGTTCCGTGGACCTGGGTGTCTCCTACAGGTTCTGTTCCTCTGGAGGACCCTGACACAGGCATGAAGGTGGTGGACACAGCCCAGCCAGTTTTTAAAACAAACAAGACAAACAGATAAGAGGTCTCTGCTGGAATTACATGGAAGACTTTAGAAGACTTTCCAAGCACTAATCTCCTTTTGCTCATCCTAGAAACTCTGGCAGAGCACCCCCTGCACTGGCCCTGGTTCAAGGATCACTGGTGGACCTGACGCCCTGCCCCGCTCAGTCCTGGGGCAGCATTTGTGTTCTTGGGGAATGAATAGAGATGCTCAGAGGCCAACTGCAGGGCAATGCCTGGGGACTGGATGGTACTCCCCTGCCTAGGCACTCAGCTGCGTAGGATGCTCCTCTGCATAGTGTGCTCAGTGGCATAAGGCACTCAGCTGCGTAGGGTGCTCTTCTGCCTAAGGTGCTTGGCTGCATAGGGTGCTCCTCTGCCCAGGGTGTTCAGCTGCCCATCTGCTTTCTGCATTGGTTACCCAGCCCCACACCACGTCCAGGGACTCAGGGGAGGTCCTGAAGGTAACTGGGCTTCTGTTCTGTCCTCCTCACTCCCGCAGAGAGACTGGGGTTGAGTGTAGCCACAGTCAGCCCCTCTTTCATGCTCATCAGACAAGCTGTGAGTGGAGACCACTGGGGCTGCACGCACTCATGAGATGGGGATGCAGAGATAAAGCTCATGGTCCCGTCTCCACAGGGGCCAGAGCCCACAAGGGTGCAGGGGTGGAATAAATCAAGGGGGATACATGAGCCCCCGGCTCACCCAGGAAGGCCTAGCAGACTCCTGGCCCAGCAGGCACCCCGAGTGAGGATGGGCAGCCTGGAGGGAAGATGCTGAAGGTGCCATAGACCAGCCTGGGCATAGAGCAGCCTGCAGGTTAGCAGCTCCTTTCTCTGCCTCGGGCTTCCCTGGGAAAGTGCCTATCCCAGCCTGATGGGATGGCTATTCCCGCAATGGGAGGCAGGGTGTGGGAGTAAGAGGAGATGCTCAGGTGGCGACAAGTCACCAGGAGCTTAGACTTGGCCCTAGAGGATGTGGACCAAGGAAAGGTTGAAGGCTCCAGGCCCTGGACTGTGCCTGGAAGGATGATGGGCAGGGGATACAGGGTCCTTCAGGGGCTTCTGTGATACAGGCACAGAGTCGGAGCTGGGTTTCCAGGGAGTACACACCCTGAAAGACGTGGAGGGGGCAGGATCAGGGATGGGACAGTGTTGGGGTGAGGCAAGGCCTGGCCCAGGTCCCAGCATTGGCATCGGCAGGGGGGTTATAGGTGGGGAACTGTTCCTCAGCGGGAGCTGAGCAGCTCTGCCAGCCTGGGGGACAGGAGTGTCCAGAACAGGGCAGGGTTGAGGTGCAGGGAATACAGGCAAGAGGCTCCACGATTGGAGGGTCCCAAGTGAGTTGATCATTGAAGGCTAAGAGCTCCCCTGAAGTGCTCAGGCCAGATCCAGGGCTGCTGGAGGTGGACCCAACAAGTGGGTCAGGGCGCAGATGCCAGGAAGGGAGACAGGGCACAGGGCAGGGCGCCATCAAGGCCAGAAAGGGACAAGGGGCCACTGGCATCCTTCAGATTTGCCAGTCAGTGCTCCACAAAAAGACAAGTATGAGTCAGCAAGATGGTGGGCATGGCCAATGGCTCTCCAAGGCTTCCTCAGGGCACGTGGTAGGCTGTGTGAGATATCACGTGAGAAATGGTGCTGAGATGATTAGGCATGGGAAAGATGAATTCTTCACCACTGTTCCCTGCTGCCCCTCAGGGCCCACCACAGGCTCCTGCAAGGGCAGGGAATGCAGGGTGCTGCCACCTGGGCAGGAGGAGCGGCCGCAACAGGGAGATGGGGAGGCTGGAGCTGAACAGGTTTCAACTGAAACCCCTTACAGTTGAAAATGTGCATGTAACTTTTGACTCTTCCTCAAAATTTAACTACTAATAGCCTACCGTTCACTGAAGCCTTACCAATAACACATACAGTCAATGAATACATAATACTTGTATATATTATATTCTGTATTTTTTATTTTATTTATTTTTTTATTTTTTTTGTTTACCCACACTGCACAGATGTGTCACATGCTATATTCTTCATTGAAGTAGGCCAGAGAAAAGAAAGTGCTATTGAGAAAATAATAAGCAAGAGAAATGTATTTACTCATTAAATGGAAGTGAAGCATTATAAAGGTCTTCATCCTCATCTTAAGCAGGCTGAGGAGGAGTAGGAAGAGAAGGGGTTGGCATCACTTTTTCAGGGGTAGCAGAGGCCAAAGAAAATCTGCGTGTAAATGGCTGTGTGTGGCTCAAACCCATGTTGCTCAAGGGTCAACTGTAAGTAAGTGGCATGTGGCCTGGAAAAGTACCACATATATGGGGAGGCTGCTGATGTAAGCATGTGAGGAAGGGGATGGGGACACAGCAGAAGGGGTTACACCAACACAATAGTAGCAGCAGCTGAAGTGGGGCCCTCACAGGCAGATGAAGACGAGGAGGAAGGGAAGTGCCTTGCCAACTGTGGACCACATGGTTTGTGCATCTAAAAGCCACTTAAAAGTGGCTTTTAAGTGGGAAATTTTATCACCTCTAGACCTGTAGGGAGGGAAAGGGAATAAGGAAACACAGTTCACTGGGGTTAAAGAAAAAAGTAGTGGAAAGAAAGATGGTAAAAATCATCCAGAATATCCTTAAGACAGTAAAATGTAATGACGTTACAAGACCACTAGGTTCCTACACAGTTACAGACCAATGCACCAAGACAGCAGGCTTTGCAGCAGAGAAAGAGTTCACCTATCTCAAGGTGGCTGAATGAGGTGGCAGGAGAGACCCTGAATTCATCTCTCTGAAGAGTTCTGGGCTGGAATTTTAAAAGGATCATGGAGGGCAAGGGGTGGAAAATTGGGGCCACTGACTGGTTAGGGTAAATAGGATGTAATCATAGTGGTGTGGACACTGCATACTCTGGTGAGTCAGCTGCTTGTGGGGTCCCTCAGACCAGATGGAGTCAGTTGTTTTATTGGTATGCAGTACCTAAAAGGATATCTCAAGTGGACAACTTAACACTTCACAATACTCAAGTTGTTATCTATACAAGATAATTGTTATCTATCTGAACTTAGGGGAACTGGAATCTTATAACTGATTGCAAGGTGATTCTGAGGCAGTAGGCATGGAATGGCTATGAGGAAGGGTCAGAGAGTGAGTTGGCCTAGAAGCCAATACTCAGGACGCTGCAAGCTTGGTTTATTTTCCTTTTTCTCCCTCCCTTCTTTCCTAATTAATTTTATAAAACCTATAGGGATAGTTTCAACAAGATTAAACTCGCCTATTCAAAACATAGATTCTCAGGCTGTGTGTGTGTCTTTTTTCAATCTATCTGCTATGAAATGTTAACAGAAAGGAAGTGGGTGTGGGAAACAACCGGTAAGGCAGGAATTGGTGCATGGGGTGAGGGTGGGGGCTGTACAAGGTAATTTGAAAGGAGGTCGTGCACCTGGAAGACACAGCCACCAGCCTCGGTGAGATGACAGCAAACCTAGCACATCCCCAGGCACGGTGAGAAACTTTGAACATTTATCTCTCCAAAAATTTGCATCAAACAGAATAAAAATCATGAAAATAAAGAGATCTGAAATGGGGACTTTAAGTTAGGGCTGCTGGGCAGATACAGAATACTGCACCCCATGCCCAGGGCATTCACATTTTTTTAAAGTACAGATGGAATATTTGTAATACTGACCATGAAGGTGGCCACAAAGGAGGCTTCAACAAACATCAGAGATGATAAGCAGGACATGCTTTCGAATCACAATGCAATAACGTTAGAAGTCAATCACAGGAAGACGGCCTCGAGCACAGTTACATCTAGAAAACACAATAACTCATGGCCAGAGGAAAAACGATAATGGAAAATACAAAAGACACAAACCAAGCAATGATAGAAGCAGCATATATTGACTCTCATGGGATGCAGGTAAAATGGCACCAGAGGGAAATTTATAACCTTACGTGCTATGTTAGAGAACAAGAAGAAGGCAAATTAATGTGCTCTGTATTCAGCACCAGATGTTAGGAAAAGAGGCACAGAACAGACTCAGGAAAGAGGCTGAAGGCAGAGCCGAGCAGGAGGAGAATGCACGGAGGCTGAGGGCAGTGATCTGGGGAGGGGGCCTGGGACCACGGGTCAAAGGATGGAGTTCTGGGAGTGTGGGGAGTGGGTCAGGGGTGCTGGATTCAGCATTTGAGGATGGGCTGTGCTGTGGGGATGAGCCATCAATATAGACATCGCCTCCCCCCAACTCCCACCAAGGATTTGGCAAGGCTCGAGGCAGAGCCACAGGAATCCGTGGCAGAGTCCTGGATTACTGTGGGGCATGGCAGTGGTGTGAAGAGACCACTCAGACCTAACAAGCCTGGAAGGCTGTGGGTTCCTTCTGCTTATGGGGGAGAGCTGAGATTTAAGGGAACAAAAGGCATGGGGAAAGGGAGCAGGCTGCTCAGGGGAAGTTGGTGTCAGTGAAAGCCAGGTTTTGTTTAAGGTGAGTTGTCCATGAAAGTTGAGTGGAGGGGTCATGGAACACCGGTTTCTCTGAGTCCCCAGGGGGCAGGGAGAAAGCTGGGTGGGGACTAGGGTGGCTGGTGGTGGTGGTTGTGCCCAAGCACAGCAGGGCTGACTGACAAGCTCAACCACTTCCAGGTCCCGATGGAGGCCCCAGAACTTGCTCCCCTGGGGAGTCTGTGGAATATGGTGCAGGAACACAGCCCTCAGGTGCCAGGAGTGAGGTGAGCAGGGTCTCCCCACACCTAGCCTGCCCCCTCCTCCCTTGAAACCAGCGGGTCTGAGCACTGGACCTGAATGCAAGGCATCTGGAGGCCCGAGGCTGAGGCTCACGGCTTCCTCTGCTGGCCCTGCTTGTCCAGGGGCTGGGCTGTCCTGGCCTCTCCATCTGCTCCTCCATGTAGAGGTCTTCAGGGCACCCTAATGTCAAGGCAAGGCTTGTTGGTGAGACATGCTTGGTCCCTAGCTCCACGCCAGAAGTCTCCACCCTCAAAGGACCAAGCATCTCATGACTTCACGTCCCACTAGCAGACTCTGTGCCCAATTCACCCATCCCCACTCACCACCAACATTTGATTTTTCCTTCAGAAGCATGTGAGGAAATGGGTTGTTGATCAGCCTGATTCAATCATTTTACATTGTAAACATATATCAAAGCATCATCTTGTATCCCATAAATGTATATAATTATTATTTGTCAATTAAAAATAAAATTTTAAAAAGATTCAGCTCCCAGTTGCCTCCCCCAGGAAGCCTACAGTGCTTTCCCTTGCTTAGGACCAACTTTCCACTAGTTCTTACCTTGGACCCTATAGAGGGCACAGGGCACTTGGGCTGCCTATCAGGGACACATCCATGCCTCTCTAGCTTTCTAGCAAGCTTCTTGTCTATTTTACTCAGCCCAGGACTTTGGGAAGGTGGAGGTGGTGACTTCCTACAGTCAGGTCAGGACAGCGGCAGTTCAGGGGAAGAGGCACCAAGTGCTCAGGTTGCAGTTGCCCAGCTGGAAATCTCCTTTCTCCCACTGGAAGGGGATGGCGATATTTGGGACTCAGGGTTGATGTCAGCATGGCGCTGGATGGGAGGTCTACTGGGACAGATGCTGGGCTGTTGAGGCCATGCCTGCAGCTGCACACGGTGGGCAGTGTGGCTGTGGCTCTGGGCACCTCTTTACCTGGTGCCAGGTGTGCTGCCTGGCCTTGCATGCAGGAGGCTGGACCCACTGGGCCTCATGGGAGCAGGGTCTCAGGGGCCCCTCTGCTTGCCCCTTCCTCTCTGTGAGTGCCTCTGCTTTTGAGAAACTCAGGGCCAAGGACAGGACACTGGATGTGCTGGGGGTACCAGGGCTGGTGGAGTAGGGGGTTCCTGGTGCCAGGTTCATCCCAACCCCAGCAGGGAGAAAGGACCTTGGACAGGCCCTGGCCCAGGGAGGAGGCGGCCAGGCAGGCCTGACTGGGAAGGCCCAGGCATCGAGGTTGGGCCAGGGGCCCGGGTGAGGGAGATCGCCTCGCATTCTCCAGGTTGGGGCCAGTGCCCAGCTCTAAGAGACCTGTGTGCTGCACCCCACACCCCAGTGGAGCACAGCATGAGGCCCTCCGGCCTGGCCCTGTGGTTGCTGGTTTTGGGAGGAGATTTTGAATCCCCATTCAATTGTCTTAAGGTTCACAGACATATTTCTGTTTTCTGTCTTTTTCAGACACATTTCTAAGTGTGTTCTCTTCAGGTTACTGTTTGTCAGTTACTGGCATAATAATGTTCTATAATAATTTGTAAAATGTCGTTATATTTAAAGTTATGTCTTCATTTGATTTATTGCATTATATGCTGTGCCATCCCTCTTTTCATTTTCTTGGCCAATTATTCTAGAGGTTGATTTGTCTTTATTAGTATTTTCAAAGAACCACCATTTTGATTTTGTTGACCCTTTATTTTTTAATTTTTAATTTTTGTGGGTACATAGTAGGTGTATATATTTATGGGGTACATGAGATATTTTGATACAGGCATGCAATACATAATGAGCGCATTGGCCGGGCGCAGTGGCTCATGCCTGTAATCCTAGCACTTTGGGAGGCCAAGGTGGACTGATCACCTGAGGTCAGGAGTTCAAGACCAGCCTGATCAACATGGAGAAACCCTGTCTCTACTAAAAATACAAAAATTAGCTAGGTGTGGTGGCACATGCCTATAATCTCAGCTACTCAGGAGGCTGAGGCAGGAGAATCACTTGAACCTGAGAGGCAGAGGTTGCAGTGAACCAAGATTGCACCATTGCACTCCAGCCCAGGCGACAGTGCAAGACTCTGTCTCAAAAAAAAAAAAAATCACATCAGGGTAAATGGGTTATTCATCCCCTCAAGCATTTATCCTTTGTGTTACAAACAATTCAATTATACTCTTAGTTATTTTTAAATGTACAACATTCGTTCTTTCTATTTTGTTTGTACCCATTAATCTTCCTCGCTTCCCTTACTCCCCCACCACCCTTCCCAGACTCTGATAATAATTCTTCTACTCTCTACCTCCATGAGTTTAAGTGTTTTAATTTTTAGCTCCCATGAGTAAGTGAGAACATGTGAAGTTTGTCTTTCTGTGCCTGGCTTACTTCACTTAACATAATGACCTCCAGTTCCATCCATGTTGTTGCATATGGCAGAATCTCATTCTTTTTCATGGCTGAATAGTACTCCATGTGTATATGTAATACATTTGCTTTATCCATTCATCTGCTGATGGACACTTAGGTTGCTTCCAAATCTCGGCTATTGTCAATAGTGCTGAAAACACAGGAATGCAGCTATCTCTTTGAAAAACTGATTTTCTTTCTTTTGGGTGTATACCTAGCGGTGGGATTCCTGGATTGTATGGTAGCTCTATTTTTAGTTTTCTGAGGAACCTCCAAACTGTTCTCTATAGTGGTTGTACTAATTTACATTCCCACCAAGAGTGTACACGGGTTCTCTTTTCTTCACATCCTCGCCATCATTTGTTATTGCCTGTCTTTTGAATAAAAGATTTTAACTGGGGTGAGATGACATCTCATCGCAGTTTTGATTTGAATTTCTCTGATGATCATTGATTTTGACTCCTTTTCATATGCTGTCTTGCCATTTGTAAGTCATCTTTTGAGAAACATCTATTAAAATCTGTGCTGAGGCACCTGGAGCTGGAGGTGGGGTGACACAAGCACCCCTGTGGCTGCCACCAGTGGGACTGTGCTGGGCCAAACCTGAAACCAGCCAGCACTGAGTCTCACCCAAGATCCACTGTAACCATCACCCAGCTACTACCTATGTTTGCTTAAGGTCCTAGAGCTCTACAATCGTAGAGGTGAAGACAGCCAAGCTTGTGTCCTTCCCTTCAGGATGGCAAGTTTTCACAGGCTCTGGGGAGGTCCAGAGTTAGTGTCCGGGAGCCAGTGATTAGAGTCAAGAACCTTAGAAATCTGCTTGATGCTTTATTCTACTACAGCTAAGCTGCCACTCAAATCACAAGACAAAGGCCTTCTTACTTTTGTCTCTGCTTTCCACAGGAAGAGGAGCCTCTCCCATGGTCATTGCCACCACAGACCCACACGGGATACTGCCAGCCCATCACCAATGTTCACTTTAAGGCCAAGTACTCTTCAGTCAGCTTGTGGTGAATGCTGCCAGCCTTGGGACTCATGCTTAGGGGCAGTGGGCTCCCCTCTGGCCTAGGGTGGTCCAGATGCCATCCAAGAGCCAAGGCCTTTGGAATCAGGGATCCCAGGAGCCTGCTTGGTGCTCTGCCCCACTGAACTGAGCCGGTACATAAGGTGCAAGACTAAGCCCCCTTTACTTTCCCGTCTGCTTTCCTCAAGCAGAAGCCGTCTCTTACCATAACCACCAGAGCTGGGAATGTGCTGGCTCTCATCTGAAGCCAGTGTGTCTCAGTCTTACCCAATGCCCATGGCATATACCTGGATACCACTGTTGCTGCTTCAGGACCCAAGGGCTCTTTAGGCAGCAGGTGATGAATTCTGCCAGGACTTCATCCTTTCCTTCAAGGCAGTGGGTTCCCTTCTGGCCCAGGGTGTGTCTAGAAATGTCATCTGAGAGCTAGGGCTCAAAATGAGGGCCTCATGACCCTGAACAGTGCCCTATTCCTCTGTGGCTGAGCTGGTATCCAAGACACAAGTCAGAGTTCTCTTTAGTCTTCCCTCTCCTCTCCTTAATTGGAAGGAAGAAGTCACTTTTGCTGCTGTGAGCTGCGCTGGCTAGGGTTGAGGGAAAGACAGCACAAGCACATCCTCAGCCAGCCCAGCTGGCGTCTCACTAGGTTGCATGCCTCCCACATCCACTGGCTCTGAGCCCAGCACAGCAATGGGACTTGCTGGGAATTGCAGTCCTTGTGGCCTAGATCAACTTTCAAGTCTATTTAGGATCCCAGAGCCTTTTAGCCGACAGTGGTGAGGCTTGCAAAAACTTATGTTCCAACTGCTGGATGGATGATGCCCCTCTGCCTGGGGCTGGTCTAAATTCTTCCTCTGAGGTAGGTGTCAAGTGACTTTAACCGGGTTTTCTTTTCCTCTGTGACAGGGCAGCGCGGAATTCAATGCAGGGTTTCATAATTGCTGCAGTCTCTTTCTCCCAGTGCACAGATTTTCCATGCCACAAAACCACTACTGGGGAGTGAGGGAGGGGTGGCTTCAGGAATTCAAGACTGTATTTTACCTTCTTCAAAGCCTCTTTCAGAGACAGAAAGTTAAAAAGCCAGGTACTGTGGTCACTTACCTGATTGTTGGTTCTTATGAAGGTGTTTTTTTGTGTATGTAGATAGTAGTTAAATTTGGTGTTCCTGCAGTGGGGGCAACTGGTGAATTTTTCTGTTTAGTCACCTTGCTCTGCTCCACCTTGACCCTTTCTGTTTTATCTTTATTTTTCCATTTCATTAATTTTTGCTCAAATTTTGTGTATTTCTATCTACAGGTTTACTTCTAAACTTTTGCTAATGTCTTCATCCGGGCTCTGAATAGCCTTTCTTAGTAGGGACTGTAAAGATGATAAATTCCTGTAGTACCTTCTACTGGCAGCCCTCAATTTTTGCTATGTATTATTTTATCAATGTTGAGTTGCACAGTATGAAGTCTTATGTGTCTCACTTTTGCACTCAATATTTTGTTTATTAGATGTTGTTACTTGTAGCTGTAATTTACTTCTTCTCAGTTATTATACATAATCTTTCATAAATGAGTGTGTCACCATTTTTCCATCTTTCTGTTTGTGGATATCTGGCTTGTTTCCAGTCTTTGGATATTATGAATAATGCTGCTCTGACCATTCTTGTACATGACCCTTGAGGTACATGTCCATACATTTATGTTGATTATGTATGTAGGAGTGAAATCTCTAGGGCAAAGAATATGCTTATATTAAATTCTATTCCATGATGCCAACTGTTTTCCAAATTATCTGTACAATATGCACTCTCTCCAGCAGTGTGTGAGTACCGACCTCTGCTCTACAGTCTTGCCAATGCTTACTATTGCTAGTTTTTAAAATTTTAGCCATTTGGCAATGTATAACGGTGGCTCAAAGAGGTGTGCATTTGCATTTTCTGACTACTAATGAATTTAAACAATTTTGTATGTGTGTTTGAGTTCCTCTAAAACCCAAGTGGAAACTTAATCCCCAAAGTGACAGTATTGAGAGATGGGGGCCCTTAAGAGGTGATTGCATCATGAGGGCTCTGCTCCTAATTCATTCATGGATTAATGGGTTAATGAATTAACGCATTATCATAAGAGGCAAACAGTGGCTGTATGAGAAGAGGAAGAGAGACCTGAGCCAGCACATTGGCATACTCAGCCCTCTTGCCATGTGACACCTTGAGCCACCTTGGGGCTTCACACAGAGTCCCCACCAGCAGGAAAGCTCTCATCAGATGTGGTCCCTTGACCTTGGACTTCTCAGACTCCATAAGTAATAATTAAATTCCTTTACTTTATACATTACCCTTCTTTGGTAAGTCCTAGTTCAGATCTTCTGTATTGCTGATTATTTTCTGTCTACTAGTTCTAACAGTTGCTGAGAGGGAGATGTTGAAGTATCCAACTATAATTGTGAATCTCCTCTCTCCTTTCAGTTCTATCAGTGTTTCTTCAGGTATTTCAAGGCACTGTTTTTGGTGCATATGCATTTAGAATTGTTATGACTTCCTGGTGGGTTTCATCATTGGTGTGTTAGCTCTTAAGCCTACCATTTTGTTATTTTCTGTTTGTTTCCTCTGGTTATCATTTCTTTTTCTCTTTTCTTGTTACTTGGATAATTTTTTGTATTTCATTTTGACTTATTTATAGTGCTTTTTGGTGTGTTTCTTCATATCGTTTTTATTTTGGTTGCTCTGGATATTTCAATAGACATATGTGGCTTACCCCAGTCTGCTGGTATTAACATTTTGCCACCTTGAGTGAAATGAGGAAATCTTTCTTCCATTTAGGTCCTCTTACCTTTCACAATTTATTTTTATTTTTATTCTTTAGACACAGTCTCGCTCTGTCACCCAGGCTGGAGTGCAAAGAAGTGACCTCGGCTCCCTACAACCTCCATCTCCTGGGTTCAAACAATTCTCCCGCCTCAGCCTCCCAAATAGCTGGGACTACAGGCATTTGCCATCATGCCCAGCTAATTTTTTGTATTTTTAGTAGAGATGGTATTTCATCATGTTGGCCAGGCTGGTCTTAAACTCCTGACCTCAGGTCATTCATCTGTCTTGGCCTCCCAAAATGCTGGGATGGCAGGCATGAGCCACCACACCTGGCCCCTTTCACAATTTTATATATTGTTATCTTGAGCATCAGATAATGTTATAATTTTTGTTTTGATCTTCAGATTCTTAAAATAAAACTCATGTGAGAAAGGATGGTCTGTGGTTTGTACTCACATGTCTTCTTTTTATGTTGTTCTTTCTTATGCTTTATGGTTCCTTCTTTTATAATTTCCTTCCTGTTGAAGATCTTCCTTTAGCCAGTTTTAGGGAGAGGTCTGGGAATTGACAAATTCTACTAGAGTGTATTCACCTGAGAATGTCTTTAGTGCCCCTTCATTTTGGTAAAATAATTTTGCCAGATAGAGATTGTGGTTGACAGTGCTTTTCTTTCAGCACCTGAAAAATGTTGTACCAATCCCTTCTGGCCTTAAATATAAAAAAAGATTTATTATGATCATAAATCTTTCAGAAGAGGTTATATCACCCATGGATTCAAATAAGAAATCCACTGTCATTCAAATGGAACTTGTAGGTAGAATGTCATTTTTTTTCTGGCTGTTTTCAATAATTATGATGTATTCATAATATATATGTATAGATGACCTGTTGGCTCTGTTTCTCTGGAGAACAGTGACTCTTACATGGACTATGAGCCTAGAACATTTTGTTGTGCCAGAAAGTATAGAAGTCCTTGAAAACTGATTAGGGCAAAACAAAGGATGGAGGATTTAGCTTGATGAGGCTCCCACTGGCCAAATCTGAGATAATCTGAGCATAAAAATGAATAATGACAAGATTGCAACCCAGTGACTAAGAACAGGATGCATGCTATCATTTTGAGTTATAAAACAAATGAATGAACATTCTTATTTACAAGAAATGGTGTAGAATTAGAAAATCACCATTTTGTAGCCATCATTGTAATAATTGACTCAGGCAGAAAACATCAATGGATGCTCAAATCATTGATGGAAGTTAAATAAAAAATAGATTTATTTATATAAATTACTTTTTAATTTTAAGGGGGAAAAATACCTTTACAATGGGAAAACCTGGCAGACACTACCATGATATTGAGTTAATAACATGAGTAACAAGACAAACCAGCATCATGTTGATGTCCTGAGAAGGATACAGCACCATCCCTGCCAGAAATGCATAACCCAAATCTAATCATGAATGAACATCAAACTCAAGTAAAACACATTCTACAGAACTGTGGCCTGCACTCTTCAACAATGTCAAAAAAATCAATGTTAAATTAGATAATTATACTATGATTATATAAGAGAATGTCCTTGTTTTAGGACATAGGTTGAAATGTTTGGAAATGATTGTTATATCTGCAAGGTATTCTCAAATGTTACAGAGAGAGAGAAAGAGAAAGAGAGAGAGAGCAAGAGAGCACAGGCAGGGTGAAATGTTGTCTGGTGACTCTAGGTGAAGGGTTTTTGGAGGTGGACTGTGTTACCCCTAAAGCCAAGTGGGTTCTGCCAGCTCCCAGGTCCTGGGCTGCTTGGAGTTTTGAAGTAAACAGTCACACTGATCAGAGGGCTGTAAACAGTGCAGGTGATGCCTGAACATGGTTGACTGCTATCTTGGTTTAAAAATGCAGACTCCGGAGCTGGATGGTTGAATCTCTATTACACCCCCAATTTGCGTGACCTTGGTCAAGTTCGTTAACTTCTTTAGGCTTCAGTTCCCTCAAATGAAAAATAGTATGAGAATTGGCGTTGTGTTCTAAGATTGCTTGGAAGATTGACATGAGTCAGTAAAATCTATAATGCCTATAAGGGTGTCTGAAACACAGTAAACATGTATAAATATGAATTCTTATATTTATTATTAGTAGTAATTGGACAGGTAACAAAGAAGATTCTTCAACTTTCTCTATCTCTTAGTGGTCTAAAACTTCCATCTGAGACTATTTAAAGGAATTTGGGTAAGTCCTCATACAGAAAATGGGCCTTTCTTAATTTTGGAATGATGATAAAACACTGGGTTTTAGTCCCACCAGGATCTTCTACCTGAAAAGGAACTAAGCCAGGTGGATGGGCAGTACAGAATGGAAGGAGGGAGCAGGGAACTGATCCTGCCTGCAAAGGCAAAAGAACAAAGAGACCCTGGGGAATCTAGAACTTGGCACCAGTTTTCTTCAACTCCCATGAAAAATAGCCAGACTGCCTGATATGGTTTGGCTGTGGCCCCATCGAAATCACAACTTGAACTATGTCTCCCAGAATTCCCAAGTGTTGTGGGAGGGACCCGGGGGAGATAATTGAATCATGGGGGCCAGTCTTTCCTGTGATAGTGAATAAGTCTCATGAGATCTGATGGGTTTATCAGGGGTTTCCACTTTTGCTTCTTCCTCATTTTCTCTTGCCACCACCAAGTAAGAAGTACCTTTCACTTCCTGCCATGACTCTGAGGACTCCCCAGGCATGTGGAAGTATAAGTCCAATTAAACCTCTTTTTCTTCCCAGTCTCAGGTATGTCATTATCAGCAGTGTGAAAACAGACTAATACACTGCCTGACACTCTTTCATGAATCATTTTTACATCAAAGAGTAAATTGGGAGTAAAAATAACAGAAGATAAAAACAGAATATTTTAGAACCAAAAGAAGAATGCCTAAGCTATGCTCAGTAGTACATTCATAGTTCTCAATAGCCTTAACATTTAAAAGAGAGAGTTTCGTGAACCATTATGCTTATATCTTGGTTCTACCAAAGTGCTGCTAAAGTCTTAGCCTTCTGCAATGACAGAGTACCTGGGCAGGTATGTTAAATACTCCACCTTGGTAGAGATAACAGAAACATAACCTTGACCTTCCCATTAAAACTAAAGGAAAAATTTGAAGTTTTCAAGTAGCACCCTTAAGGAATCACACATAGAAGGTACTCAATAAATATTACAGCTTGAATAAATAAAACAATGCCACTGAGAACCTCAAAGGCCTGGAGTACTCTCAGGTAACTGGTGTATTAGGTGTTGCTCTGTAACAAACCACTTCAATACTTAGGGACTTAAAATAGTAACCTTTTATTGTTTCTCATGAGGCTACAGGTCGGTGGGGCACTTCTGCTACTCTAGGCTGGATGTGGCTGATCTTAGCTGGCTCTCAGTGATCAGTCAGTGGATTGCTGGGCCTCGGCCATCTCGGATGACTTCAGTCCTCCCCCGCATGTCCTCCTCATCCCTTCAGCAGGGTAAGCTGGGCTTATTCTCATGGCAGTGGCAGAGGTCCAAGAAATGAGTGAAAATGCACATGTGCTTTTCCAAGCCTCTGATCCCATCCCATTGGCCAAAGCATGTCGCAGCATCAAGCCCAACATTGTTTTGGGAGGGCCGTACCTAAATGCATGGCAGTGAGGCATGAAAAATTGAGCCAATTTCTGCAATGAATCCTCTATAATTGGGAATCATGTAGATAAGTGTTTTGGGACAGCACGTTCAAATGACAGGCATAAAGTAACGAGATGTGTGGCCATCTCCTCACCACAGTTGATTCGAACCCAGTTCAGTATGGCTATCACTATGATGCAACCTTCTATGTCTCTGAGGATTTATAAGAGATCTAACTTTTTTAAAAAGAAAGAAATTGGACTACTATCCCACAGTTCACAAAAATCAATTTCAGATATATCAAAGATCCGTATACAAAAGGAAAAATTCCAAAGCTTTCAAAATTAAATGTTGGGGAGGCGGGGCAGGGATCTCTTAATATCCTTAGAGTAGAAACAATTCTTTAAAAAGACACAAGATGCATTACCTATATAGGACACATTTTCAAATCTAGCCATATTGAAATTGAGAATTTTTGTTAATCGAAAGTTACCTCAAAGGGAATGTTTTTAAAAGTCATGATGTGAGATAAAATATTTGTAGCACATGTAACCAACAAGTGACTAGAACCTGGGTACATAAAGAACTCCTGTAAACAGTGTTGTGCTGGGAAATGTTTAACAACTGGTTTTCAGACCCTAAAAGTCCTTATTTTAGCATTTTCTTGCTTCCAGGATATAAACACTTCCATGTGGCCAACTTCAAGCCACTAATATAAGGTCAGCTAGTAGGGCCTTGGGGGTAGATGGTTGCAGTTGGCTCTCACAAGGCAGGTATAAAGGCTGCAGCAGAAAAGTCAACCTGAAAAACAAAACAACCCAATGGGAAAAGTGCAAAAGACTTCAGAAGGCTTTTATCAGGGCTGTCTTAGTCCGTTTGTGCTGCTGTGAAGAAATACTTGAGTGTGGGTGGTTTATAAAGTAAAGAGTCGTATTTGGCTCAGCATTCTGCAGGCTGTGCAAGAAGCATGGAGCCTTGGCATTAGGCGCGGGCCTCATGCTGCTTCCACTCATGGCAGAAGGGGAAGGGAGCCCATGTGTGGAGATCACTCGGCAAGAGAGGAAGGCGAGGAGGTGCCAGGCTCTCTCTCACAACCAGGAATGAATAGAGTGAGAACTCACATTCCTTCCCCAGGGAGGGCATTAAGCTCTTCATGAGGGATCCACTCCCATGATCCAAACACCTCTCATTAGGCGCCACCTCCAACACTGGGGATCAAATTTCAACATGAGATTTGGAGAAGACAAACAGACCATGTCAAACTATAGGAGGAGCTTAAAGGAGAAAACCTAAATAGACAATAAAAATATGAAAAGATGCTCAATCTCATAACTGATGAGAGAAATGCAAATTAAAGCCACAATCAGATACATTTCACACCCTCCAGATTGACAGAAGCTAAAAAGTTTGTCAGTTTGGGGTTGGTGATGTGGAGCTGTGGGAGCTCTTGCCCATGGCTGGGGGAGCCTGTGCTAGTAGAATCCATTGTGAGAAGCAACCTAGCATTTCCTAGAAGAGGTGACTGTGCACACCCTACAACCAGCACTTTCATTCCTGTAACTGTAAACATGCCCTTGGGAAGCCCTTGCCCATGCATCTCGCAGGACACGCAGGGTTTGTGGGAGCACTGTTAGCAATGGGAAAAAATAAAAACAAACCATGTGCCCATCAGCAACACAATAATTTACAGTTTCGATGTATGATGGAATACAACTTCACAGCAGTCAAAACTAATGAATTATGGCTACACGTATCGATATGGACAAATCCCAAGAACTTCATGGAAACAACGAGCATCACAAAAGAATACAAGTAACATAACTACAATACTATAAAGTTCCTTATCTATACTAACAAAGACAGGGGTGTTTATCAGCAAAGTCAGGTTGGTGGTTGAAGAGGGAGGCCAGAGAGCAAGGGGGGTATGATCTGAGCATGGGGTAGGAAGGGAGAGGGGCTATCCCACGCGACTGGAAATAGTCCATTCTCAAACTAGGTGTGAGTGTGGAGGTGCTCACTGCACTGTTGCTGCTGAGAGGTACGTTTGCATTGGATAGATTTTTCCACGTGTGTATTTCAAATTTGGCTTCATCACAAGGCTTGTGGGGGAGTCAGTGCAGTGCGTTAAGTGTGACAGCTGAGGAAAGCCCCAGTCGCAGGGGACAGAGAGAGGGGTACATAATGTCGCCTGGAGGTGGGGTGCGTGCGGGAGAGGCGTCCAGGCTGCACACTGAGCTGCAAACCACGGAGGGACTTAGGCCAGGCAGTACAGTGCCCTCCAGGCAGAGAGGCAGCCCTGAAGCCACCCTGCTGCGACGAGGACTCTGCCCGTCCGGTTCCCTGCTGCCTGCCCTGGCACACAAGTGCGCACACAAGCCCACATATCAGGCAGACGAAGAAGCGGCCAGAACTCAGCCAGCCTTCTTCCTCCTAGCAAAATACACACACACACACACACACACACACACACACACACACACACACAATGGGCGTCAGCCTTTCCTCTAGTTGTGTCTCTATTTCAGCTTGTGGTTTTCACGTTTCAACACAAGAGTCTTCGCGGCAGAACTTGGCCAACCCCGCAGCCGTCAGGAATTTCTTTTCTTTTCTTTTTTTTTTTTTTTTTTGAGACGAAGTTTCGTTCTTGTTACCCAGGCTGGAGTGCAATGGCGCGATCTCGGCTCACCGCAACCTCCGCCTCCTGGGTTCAGGCAATTCTTCTGCCTCAGCCTCCCGAGTAGCTGGGACTACAGGCACGTCCCACCACGCCCAGCTAATTTTTTGTAGTTTTAGTAGAGACGGGGTTTGATCCTGCGTTCGTTCCGCTGCTTGGCCTGCGCTTCAGCCTCTCGCGACCCAGCTGGGCTGCGCCTTCCCAGCCGCCTTTGCCTCCAGCCTCGACCGCGGGGCCTGCGCGACCGACCGCTGAGTCCAGGGAAATGCGGCGGAGCGTCCCTGCGGAGCCGGTGCGGAACCGTGGGACCGAGGGCGGTGGGCTCCGCTAGGAGGGGGCGCAGCCCGGGGCAGACTCCCGCACAGGCTTCTTCCGTCCTGCCGGGGCGGCCTCGAAATCCCCTCCGGACGCCCAGGGCCGGGAGCTACGGCTCCCAAAGCTGGCTTGGCCTTCGGTCTTGCCCCGCCCCCCCGTCTCCTCCGCCCTAGGACTTACCCTTGGGGGCCAGAGCCACCCCGAGCCTGCGGAGGGAAGAGGAGCCCTTCCTTCCGGACTAAGTACCGCAACCTGTGTGTGGGGACCTGCGCCGGGGCAGCCCCGGGGTGAGCTCCTTTCCCAAGAAAGACGGACATTCATTTCCCTCTCCAAGGTCGCAGCATTGAAAGGCTTCTCCACGGCATCACTCAGTCCAACTAATGATGGGGAAATGAGGGAAAAACTAGGAGCCGAGCCGCAGTCGCTCTCCCCCCTCCACCTAAAACGCAACACAGCGCGAGCGGCTGGTGACCCTGACTCAGGTGGCCCCGGGCGCTCCCCACGCGGGGACCTGGAGCCACACCCGAGCCCTCGGGGCTCCAGGGCAGAGCGGCGACGCCTCCTAAGCCGGGAAGCCCCACTGCCTTGACAACCACTGCCGTCGGGAGACGACGTCTGTATATTTGTAGGGAGCGAAAGGAGGCGCCGGGCCCGAATCATGTTTCATCGCAGGGTCTTCAGGGCAGGATTTGGAGGCACCTGCCACGATGGGAGCAGTCAGGCCTTTCCTGGTTTCAGGGTCTCCGGCTTGGTGGGGCTGGCAATGCCTCTCCCTTTATTCCTGGTAAACACGCTTGGTCGGAGTACAGCGGCCGTGGGGCTGTTTCCCTTGAGCCATGGCTGATTCTAAACGGTCCTGATCGGGCCACTTGCCACCAGATGAGAAACAAGTAAAATTCGGTTACCAGCGGATTGCTTCTCTGCTCCAGCTGTGAACCGTGTCCTCAGCAGCCTGCACGCAGGCGCCTCTCCAGAATGAGACGAAAGACACCCGCGCCACCGTCTGCAGCTCTCGGCTCGCGAACTTAGACTTCAGACCTCTGCTTCACTGCAGTAAAGAGACCATTGTGGAAATACGGAAGAAAGTTATGTGCAATAAATACCTTTTAAATGATTTAAATGTGTCCTTCCTACTCCAGCACACACGTGTCCTCCTGAACTGGACACCAGGCCAGGCCAAGGAAAAAAGAGAAGCTCTTTTGTAAGGCGGAAGCACACTCTTAGTTAGAAACAGGCTTCTAGGTGGCTCACCTTCTACTAGTAGAACAGGTAGGGTTAACTGCTAAAGTGTGGGACCTGCTATGTTGAAGCCAATCTTCTCTGAGCAAGACTCTATTTATTTTTTTCTTAACTACAACACATGAAAATTTTAGGTCATCAGGAAACAAGACTAGTCAAAGGGTTTCATTTTTTCTTTATTGCCTGTTTTTTACAATTCAGAAGAAAAATGGCCAACTAGAAAAAAATATATGTAACACATATCAGACTGTCAAATATACTTTTTTTTTTTTTTTTTTTTGACAAGAGCTCATTCTGTGACTGGGCTGGCCTACAGTGGTGTGATCTCGGCTCATTCCAGCATTGAACTCCCAGGCTTAAGCGATTCTCCCACCTCAGCCTCCTGAGTAGCTGGGACTATGGCATGCACCACCACATCTGGCTAATTTTTATATTTTTTGTAGAGACAGGGGTTTTGCCATGGGCCCAGCCTGGATTTTTTTCTTTATATATAAGAAAACTTGGCAAAGGATACGGACAAACAGGAAATCCAGCTGGCTCTTGAGCATATAAAAGATGCCCCACCACGCTGGTAATAAGAAAACTATATTTTAAAACTACAGGATAATATTTACCAGTCTCAGATTGGCCAAGTTCAAAAATGAGGAGAGTGGCTTGTGTCTGGGAGGATGTAGGGGGCTGCATTCTCACTCATTACTGTTGGTGTGCCCCTTGGGGAGATGGCATGGTGGGTAGTTTGCTAATGCCTTCCAAAGGTAACAGTGTACACACTCTTTAACCCAGCAATTCTGCTCATTTGTTCTACAGACTTGCTTGCATATGAAATGGTTTGTCAGTGAGGATGTGCACGGCAACGTGGTTTCCCGTAGCAAATATGCAAACAATCTACATCTCCATAAATAAGAGATGGGTAAGATAAATAGTGATGCATCCACAGAACTGAGTAGCCATTAAAAGAGTGTCTTTATATGAAGTAACATGCAGAGATCTCTAAGAAATATTATTAAAGGAAATGCAAGGTGCAGAACTGTGGGTACATCTACCACTAATGTAAAACACTAAAAAGCATTGTGTAATGATATAAACGAGACTGTTGATAGTGTTCTTTCCAGGGAAAGAAAATGGGATGACTGTGGGAGAAGAGTTGGAGTAGACTTAACTTTCACTTTCAGATTTTGTGCTGTGTTCATACTTTGTCTATTCAAAAAAATTAACAAATAAAAATGCATTTTAAAAATTAGGGGCCAGTATTACCTACAGTTTTCAGCCATCTGTGTAAAAGCAGATGTATTCATATTCTCCCAAGAAACAGAACCACTAAGGTATCTATATTTCTATATCTATATTCATAGATCCATATCTCTGTATCTGTCTATAGAGAGAGATTTATTATAAGGAATTGGAGGCTGAGAAATCCAGACCCCAGGCAGCAAATAGTGGTATATGACTTGCTTTCATCAACAGAATATGCTGGAAGTGATGTTTTGGGGTTTACAATTCCAGTCTTTAAAGAATTATTAGCTTCTGCTTCTCCTCTTCTAGAGTCCAGGCAAGGTAAGGTTTCAAACTGTACCAAGACAGCCATGCTGTGAGGAAGTCCAAGTTATCCATATGGAGAGAGAGACCACATAAAGGAGCACTGAGGTGCTAGACTTGTGAGTGCAGCCTTCTTGGACCCTCTAGCCCAGATCAACTCCGTATATATGCAGTCCATGCCATGAGGAGGAGCAGAAGAGCTGCCCAGCAAGCCCTGCCCAAATTCTAAACCCATAGAATTATGAGAAACAATAAATTGTTGTCTTAAACCACTAAATTTTGGAGTGTTTTATCACAAAGCAATAGGTTTGCCCCTAACATACTGGATGTCACTTACAAGGTGACAATTCCTTTAGAGGGAGAGCAAAGTGACCACCCCATGGGAAACAAATATTTGCATTCCCGTATCACGTTACCGAGGCGACATTCAATTGTATTCTTCTTTTTACTTTATATGAGACACTAATGGGTGGTTTTCTCCTTGATCTGTTATGGAAGCAAGCATAGCTTCAAACAGCAAGGAGCCTCTAATAGGGGATTTGCAAATGGCCAGCCTATCTCAGAATAGGACACACAGATATTGAGGTACCTTGTTTAGGATTCAGACAGTAGTCCCTATGAATCCCATATACTTGTTATGCAAAGGAAAAATTTGCACATTGATTCGAGGTCAAAATGGTGGCTAGGAGGCAGGACTAACTTGCAGCTCCCACTCAGACAGAGCAGCACGTGGAAATGCACATCATGAACTACCCTGGGAACATACCAGGAAAGTCAAGAGAATCCAGACCCTTTGAAGGAGATGGATTGCCACTGAAGGCTCCATGGGACAGCTGAGGAAACTGAGTCGGCTTGCTTTCTCAGCTGGAAGGCTTGTAGCTTGGTGCAAGTTCTTAGCCCTGCTTACTGGCTGCCTGGAAATAAACTCCGTGCTTTTGGTGGCTGGGGGAAGGGGGAGGCATGGCGGGAGTGAGACCAGCTTTTTGGGCTGTGGGCTGCATGGGAGCTGGGTAATGTGCGATGCAGCATAGGCAGCCATAATCCCCTTGGGAACTTAACTCCATTGGCCTGGGAACCACACCTCTATCCCCTAAAGCAGCAGCAGCAGGCCCTGCACAAGGAGAGTCTGAGCCCAGACAGGCCTAACACTGCCCAGACCTGATTGTCTTTCTCTACCCACCCTGGTAGCTGAAGACAAAGGACAATCTCAGGAGTTTTATGGCCCTGCCTACCACCTGACCTTAGGGTATTTTCTGGTACAACAAAATGTTTTAGGCTCATAGTCCATGTAAGATTCAGGGTTCTCCAGAGAAACAGAGCCAACAGGTCATCTATATACATGTAATAATGAAGACATTGTAACTGAGCTTATTAAAACTGAAGACAATAATATTGAAAACAGCCGCAAACAAAATGACATTTTACCTACAAGTGCCATTTCAATGACAGTGGGTTTCTTATTTGAATCCATGAGTGATATAACCTTTTATTAAAGATTTATTATCAGGGCGGCGCCAAGATAGTAGAGAAAAGGCAACACCGGAATGCAGCTCCCAGCCAATGAGATGCAGAGGGCTAGCGGACTTCACGATTCTGAATAAGGTGCCAGGTTCGCTTTGTTGGGACTGATAGGGCACTGAAAATAGCCCAGGGAAAAAGCAGCAAGGGGGCAAATCAAGACAGGGCAGGGCGCGCCCCCACCTGGAACTTGCAGCCCTCTCGGAGGGTCAGGGGGGCTTCGCCTGCCTCAGAGTTCCAATTTGGATCCTGTGCTTACCTCATTCCTTCTGCAACCCACGGTCTTCGAGAGCCCTGCCAGACTGAGGGGCGCCGTGGATTGTCGATGCAAATCTGAGCTGTGGCTCCCCTGTGGTGGGGCAAGTTGTCAAATGGACCTGGGTGGGAGTTTGGACTAAGGTCAGAGGGACAGACTTTCCCACAGAGGGAGGCAGAGTTGAAAGCAGGGAAACAGGCCATAAAGCCTGGCAGGCCCCACCCACACAGAACTCATACTGAAGCCCTCGATAGAGAGCTTGGCAGCAAATACACCAGTTTGACCCCAACCAGGCAGATGATGGAGCTCAAGGAAGGAGGGACGCTATTGGGAAGGCAGGGCCAATCTCATCTGCAAACAAACTCCAGGGAAGGACCACCCACCCAGCAACCTGACTGAATCCGAGAGAGCCCAGTAACGTCCTCTACAGGCCAAAAAAGATATAGCTCCAACAGAGACTCCCCGAAATCACCAACATCAAAGATCAAAGGGAGATAAATCCACAAAGATGGGAAAAAAAACAGCACAAAAAGGATGAAACCATCAAAGACCAGAACACCTTTTCTCCTTCCAGGGATCACAACTCCTCACCATCAAGGGAACAAAAAAAGAATGAATGTGACGAATTGACAGAAGCACGCTTTGGAAGGTGGGTAATAACAAACTTCTCTGAGTTAAAAGAGCATGTTCTAATCCAATGCAAAGAAACTAAGAACCTTGAAAAAAGATTAGATGAAATGCTAACTAGAATAATCAGCTTACAGAAGAACATAAACTACTTGATGGAGTTGAAAAACACAGCTAGAGAACTTGGCAAGGCATACACAAGTTTCGACAGCTGAATCGATTAGGCAGAAGAAAGGATATCAGAGATAGAAGAACAAATCAATGAAATAAAATGAGATGTCAAGATTACAGAAAAAAGAGTGAAAAAAAGTGAACAAAGCCTCTAAGAATTATAGGATTATGTGAAAAGACCTAATCTATGCTTGATTGGCGTACCTGAATGTGATGGAGAGAATGAATCCAAGTTGGAAAACACTCTTCAAGATATTATCCAAGAGAACTTCTCCAACCTAACAAGGCAGGCCAACATTCAAATCCAGGAAATACAGAGAACACCACAAAGATATTCCTCAAGAAGAGCAACCCCAAGGCACATAATTGTCAGATTCACCAGGGTTGAAATGGAGGAAAAAATGCTAAGGGCAGCCAGAGAGAAAGGTTGATTCACCCACAAAGGAAAGACCATCAGACTCACAGCGGATCTCTCAGCAGAAACAACTACAAGCTAGAAGGGAGTGGGGGCTAATATTCAACATCCTTAAAGAAAAGAACCTTCAAGCCAGAATTTCATATCCAGCCAAACTAAGCTTCATGAGTGAAGAAGAAATAAAATCCTTTACAGACAAGCAATTGCTGAGAGTTCATTGCTATAAGACCTGCCTTACAAGAGCTATTGCAGGAAGTACTAAACAGGGAAAGGAACAACCAGTACCAGCCACTGCAAAAACGTACCAAATGGTAAAGAACAATGTTGCAATGAAGAAACTGAGTAAACTAACGGGCAAAACAACCAGCCAGTAACAAAATGTCAGGACCACATTCAAACATAACAATATTAACATTGAATGTAAATGGCCTAAATGCCCCAATCAAAAGACACAGACTGGTAAACTGTATAAAAATTCAAGACCCATCAGTGTGTTGTATTCAGGAGACCCATCTCACATGCAAAGACTCACATAGACTCAAAATAAAGGGATGGAAGAAGATTTACCAAGCAAATGGAGAGCAAAAAAAAGCAGGGGTAGCAATCCTAGTCTCTGATAAAAAACGGACTTTAAACCAACAAAGATCAAAAGAGACAAGGGTATTACATAATGATAAAAGGATCAATGCAGCAAGAAGAGCTAACTATTCTAAATATATATGCACCCAGTGCAGGAGCACCCAGATACATAAAGCAAGTTCTTTTTATTTTTTTAAATCACAACAAAGGACACTTCAGTGCTAATAAAGCAAGTTCTTAATGACCTACAAAGAGACTTAGACTCCACACAATAATAGTGGGAGATTTTAACACTCCACTGACAATATTGGACAGTTCAATGAGACAGAAAGTCAACAAGGATACCCAGGACTTGAATGCAGATTTGGACCAAACAGACCTAATAGACATTTACAGAACACACCACCCCGAATCCACAGAATACACATTCTTCTCAGCACCACATTGCACTTACTCCAAAATTGACTACATAATTGGAAGTGAATCACTCCTCAGCAAATGCAAAAGAATGGAAATCATAACCAACAGTCTCTCAGACCACAGTGCGATCAAATTAGAACTCAAGATTAAGAAAAGCACTCAAAACTGCACAATCACATGGAAACTGAACAACTTGCTCTTGAATGATGAATGGATAAACAATGAAATGAAAGGAGAAATAAAAATGTTCTTTAAAACCAATGAGAATGAAGACACAATGTACCAGATCCTATGGGACACATTTAAAGCAGTGTCTAGAGGGAAATTTATAGCAATAAATGCCCACATGAGAAACAAGGAAAGATCTAAAATCGACACCCTATCATCAAAATTGAAAGAGCTAGAGGAGCAAGATCAAAAAAACTCTAAAGCAAGCAGAAGACAAGAAATAACTAAGACCAGAGAAGAACTAAAGGAGATAGAGACACACAAAAAAACATTCAAAAAATCAATAAATCCAGGAGCTGGTTTTTTGAAAAGATCAACAAAATAGACCACTAGCTAGACTAATAAAAAAGAAGAGAAAGAAGTATCGAATAGATGCAATAAAAATGATAAAATGGAGATCACCATCGATTTCTTGGAAATACAAACTAACATCAGAGATTACTACAAACAACTCTATGCACATAAACCAGTAAACCTGGAAGAAATGGATAAATTCCTGGACACTTGCACACTCCCAAGACTAATCCAAGAAGAAGTTGAAACCCTGAGTAGACCAATAACAAGGTCTGAAGTCAAGGCAGCAATTAATAGCCTACCAACCAAAAAAAGTCCAGGTCCAGACGGGTTCACAGCTGAATTCTACCCAACATACAAAGAGGAGCTGTTACTATTCCTGTTGAAAATATTCCAAACAATACAAAAAGGGAATCCTCCTTAACTCTTTCTATGAGACCAACATCATCCTGATACCAAAACCTGGCAGAGACACAACTAAAAAAGAAAACTACAGGCCAATATCCATGATGAACATTGATGCAAAAATCTTCAATAAAATACTGGCAAACTGAGTCCAACAGCACATCAAAAAGCTTATCCACCATGATCAAGTAGGCTTCATCCTGGGGATGCAAAGCTGGTTCAACAGACGCAAATTTATAAACATAATCCACGACACAAATAGAACCAAAGACAAAAACCACATGATTATCTCAATAGTTGCAGAGAAGGCCTTCGACAAAATTCAATAGCACTTTATGCTAAAAACTCTCAATAAACTAGGCATCAATGGAACATATCTCAAAATAATAAAAGCTATTTACGACAAACCCACAACTAATATCATACTGAATGGGCAAAGCTAGAAGCATTGCCTTTAAAAATTGGCGCTAGGATGCCCTTTCTCACCACTCCTATTCAATATAGTATTGGAAGTTCTAGCCAGAGCAATTAGGGAATAAAAAGAAATAAAGGTCATTCAGTTTGGAAAAGAAGAGTTCAAATTGTCCCTATTTGCAGACCACATGATCGTATATTTAGAAGACCCCATCATATCAGCCCCAAACCTTCTTAAGCTGACAAGCAACTTCGGCAAAGTCTCAGGAGACAAAATTAATGTGCAGAAATCACAAGCATTCCTATACAACAATAACAGGCAAACAGAGAGCCCAATGATGAGTGAACTCCCATTTACAATTGCTACAAAGAGAATAAAATACCTAGGAATGCAACTAACAAAGGATGTAAAATATCTATTCAAGGATAACTACAAACCACTCCTCAAGGAAATAAGAGATGACACAAACAGATGGAAAAACATTGCATGCTCACAGTTAGAAAGAATCAATATTGTGGAAATGACCATACTGCCCAAAGAAATTTATAGATTCAATGCTATCCCCATCAAGCTACCACTGACCTTCACAGAACTGGAGAAAAACATTTTAAACTTCATATGGAACCAAAAGAGAGCCTGCATAGCTAAGACAATCCTTAGTAAGAGGAACAAAGCTGGAGGCATCATGCTACCTGACTTCAAACTATACTACAAGGCTACAGTAATCAAAACAGCATGGTACTGGTACCAAAACAGAGATATAGACCAATGGAACAGAACACAGATTGCAGATGCAATGCCACACATCTACAACCATCTGATATTTGACAAACCGGACAAGAACAAGAAATGGGGAAAGGATTCCCTGTTTAATAAATGGTGTTGGGAAAAGTGGCTAGCCATATGCAGGAAGCTGAAACTGGACCTCTTCCTTACACCTTATACAAAAATTAACTCCAGTTGGATTAAAGATTTAAACATAAGAAATAACACCATAAAAACCCTAGAAGAAAACCTAGGCAACACCATTGAGGACATAAGCACAGGCAAGGACTTCATGACTAAAACACCAAAAGCAATGACAACAAAAGCCAAAATAGACAAATGGGATCTAATTAAACTTAAGAGCTTCTGCACAGCAAAAGAAACAATCATTAGAGTAAACCAGCAACCAACAGAATGGGAAAAATTTTGGCAATCTACCCATCAAACAAAGAGCTAATATCCAGAATCTACAAAGAACTAAAGCAAATTTACAAGAAAAAGCAAACCAACCCATTCAAAAGTGGGTGAAGGATATGAACAGACACTTTTCAAAAGAAGACAAATATGCGGCCCACAAACATATGAAAAAATGTTCATCATCACTGGTCATTAGAGAAATGCAAATCAAAACCCCGTTGAGATACCATCTCACACCAGTCAGAATGGTGATCATTAAAAAATCTGGAGACAACAGATGCTGGAGAGGATGTGGAGAAAAGGGAACACTTTTACACTGTTGGTGGATGTGTAAATTAGTTCAACCATTGTGGAAGGAAGTGTGGCAATTTCTCAAGGATCTAGAAATAGAAATTTCATTTGACCCAGCAATCCCATTACTGGGTATATACCCAAAGGATTATAAATTGTTCTATTATAAAGACACAGGCACATGTATGTTCATTGCAGTGCTGTTTATGATAGCAAAGACCTGGAACCAACCCAAATACCCATCAGTGATAGACTGGATAAAGAAAATGTGGCACATATACATCATGGAATACTATGCCACCATAAAAAATGAAAAGTTCATGTCCTTTACAGAGACATGGGTGAATTTAGAAACCATCATTCTCAGCAAACTGACAAAAGAATAGAAAAACAAACACTGCATGTTTTTACTCATAAGTTGGTGACGAACAATGAGAACACTTGGGCAGAGAGAAGGGAGCAACACTCACAGGACTAGGTGGCGGGGAGGGGAGGGGAGAGACAGTGAGGTTGAGGGTGGGGAGGATGGGGAGGGATAACACCTGGAGAAATGCCTGATGTAGGCGACAGGGGAGAGAGTGACGGAGAAAGCAAATCACTATGGCATGTATGTACCTATGCAACAATCCTGCAGGATACAGGATGTGCACATGTACCCCAGAGCCCAGATACAATTTAAAAAAAGATTTATTATCATAATAAACCTTTCTTATATTTAAGGCCAGAAAAAATCGGTTCAACATTTTTCAGGTGCTGAAAGAAAAGAACTGTTGGCATGGATGTGGAGAAAAGGGAACACTTTTACACTGTTGGTGGGAATGTAAACTAGTACAACCACCATGGAAAACAGCATGGAGAGTCTTTAAAGAACTAAAAGTAGATCTACTGTTTGATCCAGCAATCCCACTCCTGGGTATCCATCCAGAGAAAAATAAGTCATTATATGAAAAAGATACTTGTGCACGCATGTTTATAGCAGCACAATTTGCAGTTACAAAATATGGAGCCAACTCAAATGCCCATCAGTCAATAAGTGGATAAAGAAAATGTGGTATACATGTACATATACCATGGAATACTACTCAGCCATAAAAAGGAACAAAATAATGGCACTCACAGCAACCTGGATGGAGTTGGAGACCATTATTCTAAGTGAAGAAACTCAGGAATGGAAAACCAAACACCATATATTTTCACTCATAAGTGGGAGCTAAGCTATGAGGATGCAAAGGCATAAGAATAATACAATGGACTTTGGGGACTCAAGGGAAAGGGTGGGAAGGGGGTGAGGTATAAAAGTCTACACACTGGGTACAGTGTACACTGCTCAGGTGTAGGGTGCACCAAAATCTCAGAAATTACCACTAAAAATCTTATTCATGTACAATAGATAAGTAAGTATTAACAGAGGGAAAATTGTCACATGGAATGTCAGGAGGCCTCAGGCAAGAGTCCCCTTCTCCCCACTGAGATGCAGTGCCCTCCCCAACCCAATCCAGCAGCCACGCTGAAGAAACAGAGAATGCCTGAGGAGCCCAGGCAGGAGGATGGAACTTAAGGCGTAGGAGAAGAGCCAAGAAGTTGTGAAGACAGAGCAGCTGCAGGGGAGGTGCAGACTCCACCACCTGAGGGGTGCCTGCAGAGGACTGAGAGCCAAGGCCAAGGCTCTGTGCCATGGGGAGGCCTCCTGCATCTCCCTCTATGTGGGCTCTGCACAGATTGGATTATATTCCTTGAACCTGAAAAAAAGGAGCTGCCTGAACATTTTTGGGGATTCCATGTTTGTGCTGACAACACCACCCTTTCCTTCTACAACACTGGGCAGGGTTCCCCACTTGGACCAGGGGTTGGCAATCAACGAGTGGATGATTATCCCTCAGGCCAAGTCTTCCTACAGCCTGTGTTTGTGAATCCGATGTTATTGATCAAGGTCAGGCACATTGATGAATCCGTTGTCCACGGCTACCATCATGCTATAATGGCAGAGTTAGATGTGACAGAGACTGTGTGGTTGCAAAGCCTGAAATATTTACCCTCTGGCTCTTTACATAAAGGGTTGTCAAACATGAGGAAATTAATAGGAAAAAAACTATTCCAGTTCCTAAAAATATGAGTGTTTTGTGTGGTGAAAGAGACCACACATTTCAAAGAGAAATGATAGAGATAGACTGGAGAAAACACTTGCATTTAAAAAATTTAATGACTTTTGCCTGGGCGCAGTAGCTCACGCCTGGAGTCCTTGCGAAGACAGGCTGCAAGGACAGGCAACTACAGGTATGGAGGCTGCAAGGACAGGTGACTAGAGGTATGACACTCTCTCCCTTTCTAGGGCAATTCAGGATTTCTGGAGCTATTGAGGGCTTTTATGTTTCAACATAAGGAAACAGAGAAATTCATAACAGATTGATTTTAAGTCAGAAAAGGAAAGAGTGAAGAACCATCTAAAGGTGACCATGTATTTTGTCACCCCCCAAGATACAAAGGGCCATTGTCTCATCCACCACCTTTCGAGGGCATCTCACTGCACTTTGAGTGAAATTGAAACTCCTCCCTCTGGCTTACAAAGCACCCGTGCCCAAGCCCTGCACACTCTCCCAGTCTTCCCTGCCCTCACCCCTGCCTGGAGGGCTTCTGTCCCTGCTTCAGTCAGGTATCACCGCTTTTGGGGACCCTTCCTTCACCTCCCTAAGGAGTAAGCCCTCTCTCTTCCTACCACATCTGGAACAGTCATCTATACATACATAATAATGAAGACATCATAATTGAGCTTATTAAAACTAAAGACAATAATGTTAAAAACAGCCAGGAAAAAAAAAAAAGACATTTTACCTACAAGTGCCATTTGAATTCTTAAGCCCTGTCCCTCTAAGCCATGATTTTCTTGTATTTCACTGAACATCATGAAATTATCATTTTTTAGCTGGGCACAGTGACTCACGCCTGTAATCCTAGCCCTCTGGGAGGCTGAATTGGGTGGATCATTTGAGGTCAAAGACCAGCCTGGCCAACATGGTGAAACCTTGTCTCTACTAAAAATACAAAAATTAGCCAGGCGTGGTGGCGTACGCTTGTAATCCCAGCTACTTAGGAGGCTGAGGGAAGAGGATCACTTGAACCCAGAAGGTGAGGGTTGCAGTGAGCCAAGATTTCACTGCTGCCCTCCAGCCTGGGTGACAGAGTGAGACTCCATCTCAACAACAACAACAACAACAACAACAACAACAACAACAAAAGGTTTAGTAACTACTCTAATATTCAAAGGCTTCCACAAATTAATAAGAAAAAGGCAAACACCATAGAGTAGAAAAATAGAAAAATGGACAAAGGAGTTGAACAAAAAAAGCACACAGAAATACAAATGATTTATGAATTTGTGATAAAGATAAATGTGGTAAGTTATTAAGAAAACAGAAATGTCACAGTGTTTCTCACTCACATTGATAGTATTGAGTCTGGATAAGGATGTAGGGCACACTGCACCTTTGGGAGAAGCATCAGTGAGTACGCTTGTTTTGGAGGGGGTAATCTATCTAAACTAACATTACATTTTTAAAAAATGCCTATCTTTTGCCAGATAATATCATTTCTAGATGTCTAATTTATAGAAATAGTCATACAAATTTAAAAATAAATACAGAAGGATTTTCATCCAATCATTACATGAGATAACATGTTTTAAAGAAAACCTGAATACTAATTAATGGAAAATGGTTACATAAATTGCAATGCATACATTTTGTAAAATATGCAGTTACTAAAAGGAATGAAATGCATCAATATTTCCTAAATGGAAAAACTACGAAGATATATTGTTGAGCAAAAAAGCAAGTTGAAAAACATTATGAATTGCATGATTGCATTCTAAAACATAAAATCTGTGTGTGTGTGTGTGTGTGTGTATGTTCTAGGGAAAGGAGTGATGACCACCTACCTCCTCCACTGGTGTGTGGTGGGCAGAGTTGCTGCTGCATAAGGTAAAATATTGGTTTGGCTGCTTTAGCAAAGATCAAAGTAACAGTGACTTAAACAATAAAGAAGTTTGGTTCTCCCTCTTGTTAAAGTCTGGAATGAAGGTGCAGAGGTCAAAGTTTCCAGAGTCCTATCTATGTCATCACCATGCTGTTGTGTCAATGCCTCTCTAATCCACATGGTTGTAGCTGGAGGACCATGACCTGGACAGGAAAGAGGAGTGTGGGAGGAAAGGAGAGACAGGCCCTGTGCAAGGCATGACCCAGAGTTGCACATGTAATTCACATCACCTTCTTTTGGCCAAAATGTAGTCACGTGGCCACACCACGTAGGCTGGGAAAAAAGCAGTCCTTGGCTAGGCAGCCCCATGCCCAGCTACAATGTAAAGGGATCTATTATTAAAGGGAAAACAGGAGAAGCCAATATTGGGGGATAATGAGTAGTCTCTCCTATGGATGTCCTGCTGTCTTCTTTGCCAACAGAAAATCATAAAATCGTTGATGGAGAAACAGCAGACCATTTATGAAATAATGCGATTTGTCTACAGCAGACTTATCCACAACAGTAACAGACAATGGAAAGTGGAAAATTTTATTTGCAAAGTGATGAGAGAAACCAGTGTGAGCATAGCATTCCATATCATGCAAATGATTATTTAAGAGGAAGGGAAAGAGAAAAACATTTCAGAGCAAGACACTGAGAATTGGCCGGGCACGGTGGCTCACCTCTGCATTTTGGGAGGTCAAGGCAGGAGGATCACTTGAGCCCAGGAGTTTGAGACCAGCCTGGGCAACATGGTGAAATCCTGTCTCTGTTAAAAACAATTAAAACAGAAAATGAAGACAGTGAGAATGTACGATTAATAGACATATGCTGAAAGAACTACTAACAGATGTACTACACTTCAGGAAGAAGGAAATTATACCCAGAAGGAACTGAGGTGCAAGAAGTAATTGTATAGAAGAGCACTGGAAATATATGGTGTTTCTAGGAAACTTTAGCTGAATGTATCAGTAGTAGTAACAGTAATAGTTCTGAATGTATAAAAGTAAGTTGGAAAGTTCCAGCTGGAACAAGATGGCTTAGACTAGTTTTCCTTACACCTTCCCTCTACGTACAGCTATAAACCCTAGAACAATGCAAGAGGCAACCAAAAGAGAACTCTCATAAATGTTAACAAGAAGGGGAACTGGTTTGGGCCTCAGGGATGGATGAAGTGCAGCTGCGGGGAATTTTATTTCCTCTTACCAGATGGAGGATGGGGACCCAGGTCAAGTGTTTCCCATCCTCAACACAGTGACAGAAGGCAGCCAAGGAAGGCTCATTCCTGTCCTGGAACTACAGGAGTCCCTCCTACAGCACCAGGTGTATTCATTTTCTGTTATTGCTATAACAAATTACCACAAACTTAGTGGTTTAAGTAACTACACATTTATTATCTTCCAGTTGTGACAGTCAGAGGTTTCAAACTGGTCTCACTGGGCAAAACTCAAGGTCTACAGGGCTATATTCCCTCTGGAACGCTAGGGGGGAATCCATTTCCATGTTATTTCCAAATTTAGAAGCTGCCTACACTCCTTGGCTAGTGGCCCCTTCCTTCTTCTCCAAACCAGTCACCTCAGAATGAGTCCTGATCATTCTTCCATTTCTTACTTTCTCTCTACTGCCCTCACTTTCCATTTATAAGAACGCTTGTGATTACATTGGATGTTTGTGATTACACTACGGAATCCAAATGACTTCCCCATCTCTGGGTCAACTAATTAACAACTTAATTTTATTTGCAATCTTTGTCATTAGCATATGTTAATATTCATGGATTCTGGGATTAGAGGTAGACATTTTTGTGGGAGGCATTAGTTGCCTACCACAGACTGCCCTCTGGCCCCCAAAGATACACATCTATCCCATATGCAAAGTGCATTCCACCTCAAGATTCCCAGCCTTATCAATCCATCAAAGCAACAACTCAAAGTCCAAAATCTCATCTAACTTTTACATCAGCTCAAAAGTGCCATTGCATCATCCAAGGCTCTGGGCATGATCCATCCTGAGGCACAATTCCTATTCATCTGTGAACCTAGGAAACTCAAGAAACAAGTTATCTGCTCCCAAAATACAAAGGTGAAACAGGCATGGGATAAGAGTGACAGCCATTTCCATTCAATAAGAGAAGAGGAAAAAAAGGAGTCACCAGTCCCAATCAATTTCAAAATCAAGGTAGGCACATTCTATTTTGTTTCAAGGCTTGAAAATAATTCTCTGTGGCTCAAGGCTCAGATTCCCTGAGACAGTAGCTCTGCCCTTGAAGTCATTCTTCCTTTTCCTTGAAGGGTATCACATTTATAGCTGAGTAGTTTTATCACCACATTTCTTGCCTGTAGATTGGCTGTCCAACAGCCCTCTTTCATTTTGTATTCCCTCCGTACTTTTCTCTCCAAGCTGGCAGTGTTTCTGCTGGTATCACATCCTCAAGAGCCTTGTGAGTCTTCCATGTTTGTCACAGGGATTCACACCATTGGACAAGAGACTCCTCTAAGGATCTTTCATAGAGCTCAGTACCACCTGCAAGGGAGAAATACTGGGATTCCACCATCAATAAGTGGGCAAGAGAAGTGCTCTCCTCCTCCTCAGCCTGCTGCTTGCTGCACAGCCAATCACTGAGGCAACCAAAGAAATGGGAGCTCAGTCTCAAATCCTTCTGCCTGACCCACTAAAATTAAAGGATTATATAGCAGGGAAGAAATGAAACAGGCTGGGTGCAGTTGCTCACATCTGTAATCCCAACACTTTGGGAGGCCAAGGTGGGTGAATCATCTGAGGTCAGGAGTTTGAGATCAGCCTGGCCAACATGGTTAAACCCTGTTTCTACTAAAAATACAAAAATTAGCTGGGCATGGTGGCAGGTGCCTGTAATCCCAGGTACTCAGGAAACTGAGGTAGGAGAATCCCTTGAATCTAGGAGGCAGAGGTTGCAGTGAGCCGAGATCGCACCATTCCATTCCAGCCTGGGCAACAGAGTGAAACTCTGTCTCAAAAACATCACAAATAACTCCAAGAATCTGGAGGGGATGTCTAGGAGACTGAGTGATTCACCAAGCATATTTGTTTTGATGCATTTGATTAGTTAAAGATGTTCGCTAAGAAGTTAAGTTGGTTGTTATTCCATAAGGCATGACCAGCGTATGACCCCTTGATGATTCCATCAGCAAACCATTTAACATTTATTTGAAGAAGAAACATGATTTCTGTTTGTTGTCTGAAAACCTTTCACTGATTGCAAGTTCTGGTGAGATTGCTGAAGCACTGGCATCAACTTATGAATGGCACCCATGTCTTGAAAGAAAAAAAAATCCCAAAGACAGCATTGGAGCACTCTTAAACAGTGCTTCATCACAAATTCTATTACTACCACGGAGGACATTTGAGTATGCTCAAAAGCTTGGGTAACTGACTGTGAGTAAAAAGGTAAGAGTTATTTATTTCGAGAATTTTTAATTTAATTTAACTTAATTTTTTGATGTCACCCAGGCTAGAATGCAGTGGCCTCCCAGGTTCAAACAATTCTTGGGCGTCAGTTTCCTGAGTAGCTGGGATTACAGGCGCTGACCATTATGCCCAGCTAATTTTTGTATTTTTAATAGGGACAGTGTTTCTTCATGTTGGCTAGGCTTGTCTCTAACTCCTGGCCTCAAGCGCTCCACCAGCCTTCACTTTCTAAAGTGCTAGGATTACAGGCTAGAGGTTTATTTTTAATTCTACTGTTTCTTTAAGTTTCTCCTGGAGATCAAATACTGTTAGATACTGTTTTTGTTTCATATTCTGAGAGTCAAAACCTCTAAAATGTTGGATTTAACCCATTTACATTTTGTAATTACTATTATATTAGTGATTATTTCTGTTAACTTCATATTTACATTTACTTTTTTCCACTAAATATATTTTCTTTCATTGATTTAAAAGTTATAACTATAATTTATGTTCAATGACAATTGCCTTAACTTATTATACAAGTACATATTTATTTGCATCCTTTATTTTCAAAAGCATATTAATATATGCATTTTTCCCTTAACAATAAAAGTACTTTTGATGTTCATGATACCATTGGTCTCTCTTTCCTGCTCTCCCAATCCGTCATGTTGATATTATTTAAAATTTTGGTGATTGGTTGCCATATATGTTTTTTCCTTTTCTTTTCTTTAGTCTTTGAGTGTGTTTGTACTTTTTTCTTTCCTAAGGCAAGGACAACACTTGCTGATTCATTTGAGGATGCTTATTGCCCATATCTCCTGTGTCATCCTTCTGAATCTGTAGCTCCTCTTTTTTATGTGCTTTCTCTTAAAGTATTTTCAATGTCAGTCTTCATTGATCTTTGTTGGCAAACCTGATACTCTAAATGCCTGAGCACATTTTAAATATATGCTTAGGTTTTAATAAAAAATTGGAGATAAAACTTTTAGTTTCCAAATATTTTATTTCCAATACTTTAAAATATTTCTCAGTTTTTCTAATGCTTCCAATGTTGTGTTTGAAAAGTTCAATGCCAATTTGATTCTTATTCCTTTGTAAGTGCTCTCTGCAAGCATTTAGAATTTTCTCTGTGTCCTAAATGCTTTAAATTCACTATAATGTATCTGGATATGTCTTTTTCTTTATGTTTTCTGTTTCACACTTTATTAGCCTTTTCCATTTGTCTTGATTTCTGGGAAATTCATTTTTACTTTTATTCAAATATTTTTTTCTCTTCCTCTTTCTCTTTTTCTTTTGGGACTCCATTTATTCCCACCCCTTTAGATATTGGCACTTCCATATCAATCTTCCATATCTTTTATCTTATTTCACAGTTTTGATCTCTTTATTCTTTCCTCCCTTCTGAAGTGTTCTCAGCCTTCACTCTCAATTCCCTAAACTCCTCAGCTCTGGCTGTCACTCTAGAAGGCCCATGTTAATAGACCTGTTGGTGGTTTTCTAACTTTTAGCATCACACATAGCACTGCAGTGAATAACCTGCACAAGTGAAAGGTTCTATAGGATAAATGCCCAAATTTTTAATGTTGAATCAAAGAACATCTGAATTTCTAATTTCTGATAGTTAAATTTTTCTCCATAGTGGTGGACCGATTTACACTCCACTGACCAATGTGTAAGAGTACCTTTTATCCCCCAGTTTCAAGCAAAAATCTCAAATTTTAAAGAAATTTTGTCAATCTGATAGTTAAAAATAATTTTTAATGTACTTTTAATTTTTATTTCTCTCAATATGAGCAAGGTTGAACATATTTTCAGAGTTATTTATATTTTTAATAAACTTTCCTTCCTTCCTTCCTTCCTTCCTTCCTTCCTTCCTTCCTTCCTTCCTTCCTTCCTTCCTTCCCTCCTTCCCTCCTTCCTCCCTTCCTTCCTTCTTTCTCTTTCTTTCTTTCTCTCTCTTTCTCTCTTTCTTTCTCCTTCCCTCTTTCTTTCTTTCTTTCTTTCTTTCTTTCTTTCTTTCTTTCTTTTCCTTCTCTCTTTCTCTTTCTTTCTTTCTTTCTTTCTTTCTCTCTTTCTTTCTTTCTTTCTTTCTCTCTTCTTTCTTTCTTTCTCTCTCTTCTTTCTTTCTTTCTCCCTCTTCTTTCTTTCTCCCTCTTCTTTCTTTCTTTCTTTCTTTCTTTCTTTCTTTCTTTCTTTCTTTCTTTCTTTTTCTTTCTTTCTTTCTTTCTTTCTCTCTCCCTCTCTCTCTCTCTCTCTCTCCCTCCCTCCCTCCCTCCCTCCATTCCTTCCTTCCTTCCTTTCCTTCTTCTTTCTTTCAACAGAGTCTCACTCGGTTGCCCAGGCTGCAGTGCAGTACTGCAATCTCACCTCACTGCAACCTCTGACTCCTAGGTTCAAGCGATTCTTCTACCTTAGCCTCCCAAGTAGCTGGGACTATAGGCACATGCCACCACGCCTGGCTAATTTTTGTATGTTTAGTAGAGACAGGGTTTCACCATATTGGCCAGGCTGGTCTTGAACTCCTAACCTTGTGATCCACCTGCCTCTACCTCCCAAAGGGCTGGGATTATACGCTTGAGCCACTGCACCTGGCCATAAACTTTCAATTCAACCTTTTTTTTGTAGTTTATGTAAAAGATTTTTTGACCAAATTGTAAAAAAAATGATACAATTATACATGATATAGTTACAAGAATATAAAGAAAAGTGTGGATTTTATTCACTTGTACAGTTTGCTAGTGTATTTCCTGGGTAGTGTGATGCTGAATAAATAGGAGTGGGGTGGTGGGGTGGGGTGGGTAGGGAATTCAGATAAGCCAGAAGCAGGGTGATCTAGTCAGATCAATTCAACATCTTGATGTATTTTTAAAAAATTGAATTCTCGGTCTTATTTATGAAAATTTCTAGGAGCCCTTTGTATGATAGGGAGTTTGCTCTTTGTCAGACAAAATGTTTCCCCCAGATTCTCTTTCACTTTCTGATATTGCCTACAGTTTTTAAATTTTTTGCAATGCAGATTTTCTAAAATTTCATTATAGTCACATTTATCAATCTTTTCTTTCATGGATTTTATATTTTGAGCATAGCTTAAAAAAAGGCTTTTGTTACTTCAAAGTCTAAAAAATAATCTTATGCTTTCATTTAGAACTTTTTATACTCAACTTTTTATATTGTAACCTTTGATGTATTTGGAATTTCTCCTAATTTAAAGGGTCAGGTATAGATGTATTATTTTTTTAAAGATGGGTATCAAGTTGTTATTACATCACTTACCAAAAAACTCATCTTTTCTCTACTGTTTGAAATGCCACCTTTATTGCCACTAATTTGCCCTATATATTTGAATATATTCCTAGATTTTAAAATCTCTCCTATTGGCCTGACTCTCCATAAAATCAATACCACACCATTCTATGTATCAAGGCTTTATAAAACATTTTTCCTTTTTTTCCATACATCTCCTAAAAGATAGAGCGTTTTAATAACCAGCAGTGCTCCTCTCTCACCATTACTTTTCTTCCTCTGAGTTTTACCAGACATTCTCGGCTTTTTAACTTTCCATATTTAAGAACGTTTGTCCAGTTTAAAAAAGGTCTAATGATTCACTGGATTCATATTAAATTTATCAAGCAAGTTAGAGAAAATTCCCATTTTTATTTTATTTAGTTTTCATGTCTAATATGGGATGTCTTTCCATTTGTTCAAGACTTCTTTTTGGTTTCTTCAGTGCTATTTGACTACTTTAAATTTTCTTCATTTAACATACAGGTCTTGCATATTTCTTGAGTTTATCCCTAAGTATTTTAACTTAATAATGTGGTATTTAATTTGAGTCTTTTTTATTTTTATTTTTTCTTAAGACAGAGTCTTGTTCTGTCGCTGAGATTGGAGTGCAGTGCTGTGATCATAGCTCACTGCAGCTTCTAACT